>NC_142803.1:52741840-52817922 GCF_049724085.1 Artemia sp. Qi Xiang Cuo
CCACCTACAAGATTCTTCGTGAGCTGTCAGGTCAGCACACTCAAACTACGCCATACCTTCGAAGCGCTAGCGGTGAGAATATCTACGACCAATCACAATGCCCCCGCCAGTGGGAGGACCACTTTGAGAAACTGTTCAACTTAGATCCACAAGACCAGATGGACCATGAGCTAGTAGCTGCGGCGGCTACTACCATAACTGCTCCTGATGGTCCTGAATTTACAGCGGAGGAGATAAAAGCTGCCACCCCTAAGCTAAGGAATAACAAAGCGCCAGGAATATGTGGCCTAACATTGGAATTCCTTAAAAGTGGGGGTCCAGCCATGACCCTCTGGCTACAAATGCTGTTTAACCTTGTATGGCACTCTGAAAAAGTCCACTCAGACTGGAAGAAGGGCCTACTTGTGCCGATCTACAAGAGGAAGGGGAGCAAAGCAGAATGTATCAATTATCGTAGCATAACTTTACTCTCAGTTCCTGGAAAGCTCTTCGCTATGCTGCTTCTCAAACGGGCAACAAGATACCTCCATGCCCTGCGTCGCCCCCAGCAAGCTGGCTTCATGCCAGGCAAGTCCACCACTGAGCAAATCCATACGATTAGAAAGCTAGTAGAGAAAACTCTTGAATATAAGAGGAAGGCGTACATTACCTTTGTCGATTTTCGATCTGCCTTCGACACTGTCGATAGGCAGTCACTATGGCTAATCCTCCAGTCTGCTGGCGTACCCACGAATATTGTCCATCTCCTCAAAGAGCTGTATAATAACACTGAAAGTGCGGTGATCGTAAATGGACGGCCTTCTGGATATTTCAAAATGAAAAATGGTGTCCGGCAAGGATGTGCCGCTTCACCTGAGCTCTTTAACTGTGTAATAGACCACATCCTGAATAAAACACAGCAGGTGCTGCCGTTTGGCATAGGCTTTGCTGGAAGAGTTCTTTCAGACGTCGACTTTGCCGACGACGTAGCGCTAATATGCGAAAACATTAGTGACCTCAAAACTACACTGGAAACACTGGCCTCTGCTGCTGAGAAATTCGGTTCTGAAAATAAATTGGTCGAAGACCAAGATAATGCCCGTTGAGAAAACTCCGTCCAACCCCCTGTCATCTGAGGAAATTTGTGGCCAGACTGTAGAGGTAGTCAAGCAGTTTACCTACCTTGGTTCAATTGTCTGCTCAAACGGATGCCTAGATGCCGAAATATCAGCAAGAGCGGCAAAAGCAAACTCAGTCTTCGGTCGCCTTCTAAAAACAGTCTTCCATAAACCCCAGATCAGCCGTCTCACCAAAGCACGAATATATTCTGCTTCGGTTGCCAGCGTTATGCTCTATTCTGCTGAAACTTGGTCGCTGACTCAGACACAGACGCTGAAGGTAGATGCCATCCAGACGAAACACCTCCGAAAAATCAAACGCTCCAGATGGCCCGACAGGGTACGAAATTTGGAAATCCTCAGGTCCTTCAAACTCCCACCCCTGTCCGAGCAGCTTGAGTCTCGCACGCTGCGTTGGTATGATCATCTGCTCCGTCTGCCTGCCCAAACACCCGCCCGACTCATCTTCGATTTCAACCCAGCTGCAAACGGCTGGAGGCGTCCTAGGGGAAGACCACGCACCAGATGGGCGGACGTCATCCGTGATCGGCTCGCCTCCAGAAACATCAACCCTGCTGAAGTGACAACCCTCGCCCTGAACCGACCACTCTGGAAAAGACTGGCGGCGCTGACGACTGGTTCCCTCTACGCTGGCGACGCTGCCGAGCAAGAGCTTTAAGTAAGTAAGTAATATATATATACATATATATATATAAATTAGCACAACAGAGGTAAGAAAAAAATAAGATATTTCTAACTAAATCAAATATGACAAAATCAATAAGCATCAGCTAGGCTATAGAGCCGACGCCGTGCGCTTTGGCTGGGTAATTTCGCGAAATTGAGACCTATGTCTGTCCAAGCATTTTTGGGCTATTGTTTTTTTTTAGTATTGGATGTGATCATCTCTTACTAGGATGGTGGCAACCACTGCAACCCGGATGGTATTACAAAGAGGAAAAAACGTACGGCTTTTTCTTAGTTTATATGGTAAGAGAGGAATTTCAGAGAATCAGGCTGGTAAGTAAGGAAAATATTGCAGTATACCTAAAAAAGCTTACCAATTATAATATTGCCATTAAAGCTATGGCTACAACTATTAATCAATGTTTCGGTTACTATGAGCTAGCGTTTGTTCTTTATTATAAAGTATAAAATAAACTATTTTAATATAGGGGTTGTTCAAATTCTGCATTGCACAGTGGATAGTGTATTGGAATTTTTCTCTGAAGTTTGCAGGTTCAGTTCTTACCGCGGGCAATTTTTAAAAATTTGTCAACTTAAGTCTAAACAAAACTTCTGTTAATGACTACTACATAAGATCCTCTTGACTAGAAACCATTTATGATGAATCCAGGGGTCGATCCCCCCCTGGAGTTTAGACCAGAGTAGGAAGAAAATAGAAGCGTAACAACTGATCAAAGAAAAATAAGTTCTTATTTTTCTTTTGTCTGTAAGAACTGCAATGAACTTGTTTAGAATCAATTCAGAATTTAATTAAATTCTTAGATCTTAGATTAACTCAATTTAGGTCATTATTTATCATAGGCAGCTCGATAGTGCTTCCTAAGTAAAGAACGCTTTGGGCACAATGTATTATTTTTTTTCTTTCTCCATAGCAGGGCCCTGTGTATCGAAGAAGTTGTTGTAAAAACTTCGAAAAAGGCACATTCAATTGCAAATTGGAGTGGCTTGTGCCCTTTTTAATAGTAGAAAGTGATTGGGAAGCATCTAACATCCCTTCCACGCCCATCATTTCCCGAAACACATCCAATCAAAATTTTTAGATAGCCATTTAGTTCAGCGTAGTTGATTTCCACATATAAATTATGTTTTTGAGGAGAACAGTCCCCCACAGCCCTTAGGGTTGTGGGGGACAACCCACAACCCTTATGCTGGTTTCACGAATACAAGCCCAGGGGCATAGATATGTGTGCAGTTTCACGAATGCAAGCGTAGTTGATTTTCGGGTATAAAATAGGTTTTTGAGGAGGACACTCCCCCACAACCCTCAAGGCAAGGGTTTTAAGCTATACCCTGGGGGCATATAAGGTTTTTATAGAAATTGGTGTCGTAGAAACTTCAAAAAAGGCTCATTCGATTGAAAATTCAAAGGGCTAGTGTCCTTTTTCATAGTCGAAAGGGATTTGAGGGCAACTAGCCCCCTCTGACGCCCACCTTTCCCCAAACACATCCAATCAAAATTTTTAGACAGCCATTTTATTAAATGCAGTTCAAAGCTCTGGAAATTAGGTCTTTGAGGATGAAAACTCCCCCACAGCCCTCAGGGCAAGCGTTGTAATTTAAGGATTCTCCTAATCCTTCCCATTACTTCTTACGGAAGGGATGCTCGTATAAACTTTAGAGAGGGCTCATTTGACTGGAAATTGAAAGTTCTTGTTCACTTTTTAAGAGTCAAAAGAGATTGGAGGACAACTAGCCCCCCCCATCCCTCCTCCATGCAATAAATGCATCAAATAGGAAATTTTGAGATAGATGTTTTGTTAAAATAGTTCCAAGTTCTGATAACAAAAAACTCCGGTGTCGACATAGTAATTATATTCAGTTTAAAAATAGCACGTTGAATTGCTTTACAAGTTTGAACATTTTAAATATATATCAGTTACGGGATTACCAGTTAGCAATTTTTATTTCTCAATTTTTGAATAAGTGTTCACCGGAGCTATTTTTGGGAAATTCTTAAAGCTAATTCTTCTTATTACTGTTATGAGACTAGAAATGCGAATGACCTTGCATATGAGCTCCGGAATACTCAACTTCTGCCTTGTTTGGCGGGACCAGGGGTGTGGATATCCTTCCATGATGCTATTAGACAATCTGATAATGTAAGCCAGCTCAAAAGTAGATTGAAGCGTTACCTTTTGGGTGATATTTTGAATGATTAGACAGTTGATTGTGAAAAATGTTTGGTATGAAAAATGCTTGGACAAACAAAGGTCGCATTTTCGCGAATTTACCCAGTTCAGGAGTGGGGGTAAAGTTTAAACTTACCTTTCATTTGCATCAGAAATGAATTTTAGGTAAAATTTATGCAGTTCATATTATTGACATACAAATAAAGTGAACATGCAACTCGATGCCTTTTTTAATGCTCTTTCCAAATATAATAATCATTTTTGTTGGAAATGAATTTCACTCCCACCCCTAAATACACCAATTCAGGGTATATTCAGGGTATATATTTGCATATTAGGGGGGTTGGGGTAAGTTTTATTTCTAATGTAAATGACGGGTAAGTTCAAACCTTACCCCCACCCCCTTAATTGGTATATATTATATATATAACAATGAAAATATATACTGCTTTACTGAAAACTATATATGTCTTGAACAGTCTTGGAAAGTATAAAGAAAATCAAATTGAATATTTGATATATAATGATATTAATTATTGAAATATCCATCAGTTTAAGATTTTTTTTTTCACTGAAATTTTTATTTTCATTTTCAATGCTGTATAAAACTGGAAAAGCAAATATTTGTAGTATAATTCGTTTACAGTGAAGCGCCAATGACACAGTAGGCCTTAGGTTTTTACAGTTAAAGAAGGGGACAGTGTCCAAACTCTTTTTTGTAGTTAAAGTACATTTGTCTGGAACAATCTTCGAAAAAACTGATAAATTAAACTGTATATTTAATGTATAATGATATTAATTTCTTCCTCCGGCTTTTAACTATCGATGGATATGATTAAACTTAATGAGCATTATATATTTAGAATTAACGTAAACATTCAATTTTTTTTATATGCCTGTTGTTGTAAAAATTCTGTTTTTTTAGAATTTCAGTTACTTTTCAGTCGATTTGCTCCTTACTTACTGTTTGTTACAATGAAATTCTTTTTTTCTTTTTTTTTTTTCGTTGCAATGAACGTACAGAATTATTGTTTGTAGAATCAAGGAAATCAAACCCTGGAAACAAAATGTAGTAACCCCACTCTGCCTCTGAAGACATCACTATCCCTCGTTTTGAAAAATCCCTGTCTATGAAAACCTAGGACAGCCCTGTATTCCCTTGACACTGGGATTTTCTTATTTCAAAAGCAACAAATTTCATTTTTGAAGCATTTTTATTTTTTGATCTCTTTCGAAAACTATGTTTGAAGGACTAACTTTTTGAGTGTAACGGTTTGTTGTCAAGGCATTCACTAGCAAAGCGCCCCTCTTCGCCGTACTTATGATATTTTTCGTTAGCGCTGTGGCTCTTATCGCCTGTTTGACGACCAGCAGCCATTTGTACACGAACAAGTTGATAGACTGTCCTTCGATCAAGTTTTGTATTGCATCTTTAGGGTCTCCTTAGTCTTCTATTGCATAAAAGGTAAAACTTTAAGGACTTCTAGCCATCCAGACCTTTTTGATTACTATCTTTGAAAAACTTTCTGAGCGTAAAAATTGTCTATGAAGGCAATCACGAGCATATGGCTTACACCATAAACCATAAAGTACCAAAGACACCAAAAATCAAATCTGATCTTATAAACTGGTTAAGTGGAAAATTACTCAGCCGCATATGTCTTTAACCTAACAACTGTCGATGACCAGCCACAGAAAATCACAGGGGCAGTCGCATAAAAAAAAGAAATTCAAAAACCATGTTCACCAAATATTCTGTAATAATACCCGCAAAATGCGCATCACTTGCGCATGTATTACCGGTTGAGGCAGAACTTAGAATCTACAAAGTCTACAATGTCTCCAATAGTAAGTTTTGTGTGCAGCCATTCTTTCTATATGTCATACTTTTCCTTTGATTGCTCAATTTTCCAGGGAGAAAAGGGGTTTTTCGTAAGGGGGATTCTGTGGGGGGGGGGAGTTTCAGGGCATGAGGCCGAGAACGGTCATGGGGATTAACCATTGCAACACTTGCAAAATTGTTCATCAAACCGTACATCAAATAAAAGATGAATCGCCAAGTCTTCACGTGTGGCTACTAGTTCATCCCTTTTGGTATTTTCATTTTTAGTAAAAGCTGATTCGATAATTACTTTAATACAGGATAATAGAAGCAAATCTTTACGGCCAAATATGTAAGAGGTCCTGCACAGTGGGCATGATTTCCGTTTTCGTTCATTTTCAAGAACGCAAGTTTGGCAAAATACGTGTCGACATGGAAGTCTAACTGGCCAAACAAGTACCTCATAGCAAATGCTGCAAGAGAGTTCTGAATTCAAGAATTCCAGTTGTCTCTTCTTCAAAATTTCGGTTTTCTCTGTCTCTTGACGGATTCGAGATCTCAATAACGAATTTTTCTTTTGAAGCATTTTAATTTTTTCATCTCTTTCGAAAACTATGTTCGAAAAACGAACGAAAATATGTTTCTTTGAAAAACTTTCTGTGCGTAAAGGTTGCCGGGGAAGGCAATCCAGAGCATAGTGTCCATATTTGCCACACTCATAACATCTTTTGCCAGCAACTGCAGCTACTTGTTCTTCTTTTTTGGTTATTTCATTTTGAGTGTAAATCGATTCAGCAATATTTTCAACGCAGCTGACAAGAAGAGCATCTTCATAGTCATATATGTATATGGAACTGCAACAATCACATCTTAAATACATGTGCTTATATTGAAGGACGCAGGTTTGGCAGATTATAAGTTCATTGTCAAGGCAGTTACACAGCAGTCTAACTGGATTAACCAGATTTTTGCAGATTCTGCAAGATAGTTCCGAATTTAAGATATAAAGGCGTTTCTCCTTTGACGCTTTAATTTTCTCCATCTTTTGAAGGATTTGAGATTCTAATATTGAATTCTTGTCTTGAAGTATTTTAATTTTGTCATCTTTTTCTTGTAGCACATTTACGTCAAACATGGTCTTCATTGAATGCTTTTTAGATTATCACTGTACAAAATTCACTGAATTAATGATTTCCAGTGAAACAGAGGTATATAGTAAATATGACGTAATGTTATTATGTTAATACGATGACGCTATTTAAAATAGCTGAAGGCAGACTACAACCATAATGACATCATAATAGAAATAACACGGTAAAATTTCAGTCACATCATGCAATAATTATAGGAATGTACTAGTCATATATGGTGCTCATATATAGCGCTACCTAAATAAAATGCAAAGTGTCCTTTGAAAACACTTTGTATGGAAGAATTTATCTCTGAAACTAAAGAAGGGGCTCATTCTAACAGAATTTGAAATGTTTAGTACCCGTTTTTAAGTGTGCTTTTTAATGCATAAATACTTTGGGGGCTTAGAGAGTTCAGGAAGCCAGAATCTGTTTGAAAATTAATGTAAATTTGCCTATTGCCTATACTAACTTGTATAGGCAACCTAACTATAGTTTAGGCTTGAACTATTTAAAGCAAGGGCACCCGCAGAAAAATTTCCAGGGGGCAGATACCAGAATAGCGGAGATTGGAGGAGAAATAAATTTTGTAGTAAGAACAATACAAAAAAGTATATTGTTGATCAGTAAAATATCATTTTTAACCAGTTAGCCACTATGTCAAACTCGTTGACAAGCTATTGTAACTATAGAACCATTGAAAAAAAAGACAAATTTTGATAATGCCCTGTTCGGTATGTTCATTGCATTAAATGCTGTCGATTGAGCAGCTATAGATCAGGGTAAAAGCTTTTGCGAGAGTTCCAGGAAATATTGTACTGACCGGCTGCAATCTTGAGAAGGATTTCAAATCGTAGACTGGACTGTGACAATGTTTTGACAATATTTTTAGGCAGCCATTTGTTCAAAAACAGTCCAAAGATCAAATAAAAAGTCCCTTGGGGCTGGAAAAAACCCTCCGGAGTCTGGGACCAAAGGTTGTAATTTATGCATCGGGGGATATAAGGAAGTGGTGGTCGTGTGAACTTAAGAGGAGGCTCATTTGATTGGAAATTTAAAGCTCTAGTTCTCTTTTAAGAGTCGAAAGAGTTTAGAGGGCAATCAGCCCTCCTGCCAAGCCAATTCATTTTCTAAACACATCCAACCAAAATTTTGAGATAACTATTTTGCTCAGCATGGTAGAACGGTCCAGTACCTATGTCTCTAGAGATATTGGGAATATCAACCCTGTAAAGATTCAGTAAAACCTTACTGAAAAAAACTGACTGTGGATTTTCAGTTTAATATACATATACTGATATTTATTCCTTAAAGTTTTAACAATTTTTTTTTGATTAATGTAAAAAAAAAGAAAACACTTAAAACATATTTATCTTCCGCAAAAGGCGTATTATGTTCTGTTCTTCAGAAGGCATGGGGGTTATCAGCCCTACTCATGTTAGGTTTTGCTCGTTTTGAGTTTGACTTGGTCATTTATTGTAATTTCTGTTCATTTTGGGTTTCCTTTATTTGTATGATGGTGGTTTGTGAGAGTCTTACACTTAAAAGATTATTCGACTTTACTTTTTTGTTTTTTGGTTTAACGGAGCTCTTTAATTTTCTTTGAAAAACTTGTTTGGTGGAAAAAGTTTTTAAATCAATTTTAACAAAAAAAAACAAACTTGTAAAGCAATTCAACGTGCAATTTTTAAACTGAATATGATTACTGTGTCGACACCAGAGTTTTTTGTTATCAGAACTTTAAACTATTTTAACAAAATGTCTATCTCAAAATTTTTATCTGATGCATTTAGGGCGTGGAGGAGGGACAGGGGGGGCTAGTTGCCCTCCAATCTCTTTTGACTCTTAAAAAGTGAACAAGAACTTTCAATTTCCAATCAAATGAACCCTATCTAAAGTTTATACGAGCATCCTTTCCATAAGAAGTAATGGAAAGGATTAGGAGAAACCTTAAATTACAACCCTTGCCCTGAGGGCTGTGGGGGAGTTGTCATCCTCAAAGACCTAATTTCCAGAGCTTTGAAGTACGTTTAATAAAATGGCTGTCTGAAAATTTTGATTGGATGTGTTTGGGGAAAAGGTGGGCGTCAGAGGGGATTTAGTTGCCCTCAAATCACTTTCGACTATAAAAAAGGGTGCTAGCCCTTTGAATTTCCAATCGAATGAGCCTTTTTTTAAGTTTCTACGACACCTCTTTCTATAAAAACCTTATATGCCCCCAGGGTATAACTTAAAACCCTAGCCTTGAGGGTAGTGGGGGAATGTCCTATACAAAAACATATTTTATATCTGAAAATCAACTACGCTGAACAAAAAAGCTATTTTAAAATTTTGATTCGTTGTGTGTGGGGGACTGTTGGGCGTGGGGTGGCTAGTTGCCCTCCAATCACTTTCGACTATTAAAAAGGGCCCGCGCCCTTTGAATTTCAAATCAAATAACCTTTTTTGAAATTTCTACGACAACACCTTCTATAAAAACCTGATTTGCACCCAGGTCAAAACTTAAACCCCATGCGCTTAGGGTTTTTGTGGAGTGTCCTCCTCAAAAACATATTTTCTATCTGGACATCAACTACGCTGAACAAAATGGCTATCTGCCATTGACACTTATCTATCTATTTATCTAACATGCAGAATAATTTTACCAAACACACTTTGCATGCTGACCCGCTACACTGTAACCCTACCCCTTAATGTGTAAACCTATAGCTCAAATTTATTTCTAAAGTAATTAAGAAACTAATGAAGAAACCGGCGTGTTTTCGAATTTTACACAGTGTAAACTTGGTTGAGTGGCGCATAATACACAAGTACCAAAATTCCTTCCCCCAACACATATTAAAAAAATTAAAAACTCAAATAAAATTCTCAAATTTGGAAAGCCTTTTTTTCCACGGGGGGGGGGGGTATTTCCAGCAGGGGGTATTTTCTGGGGGAGATTTTTTGCAGAAGGGGGATGAATTTTCCAAGAAGGTAATTGCCGAAAAGGGAGGGGGTAAACGCCGGCCACCAAACTGATCATGATACCTTTAGACTGATCATATTTCAAACAGTGA
Source organism: Artemia sp. Qi Xiang Cuo (assembly GCF_049724085.1). NCBI lineage: Eukaryota > Metazoa > Arthropoda > Branchiopoda > Anostraca > Artemiidae > Artemia > Artemia sp. Qi Xiang Cuo. The sequence continues at coordinate 52,751,822 of NC_142803.1, forward strand.
GTGGTACAAAAATGTGGTTCTACACCGGTATAGAAAAACGAAAAGTTTTACTGTCAGAGGCACCGCTCGAGCGTTGCCTATAGTAAAGGCCATGCTGCTCCAAGGGTGTATGATTTTTTTTCCCCAGAGGCACTTCATATGGAAGAGGTGGTCGTAGAAACTTTAGAGATGGCTCATTCGATGGGAAATCAAGAGCTCTAGTGCCCATTTAATAGTCGAAAATGATTGGAGGGCAACTAGCCCCCCCCCTCCCAACACCCCGCATTTCCCCAAACACATCCAATCAAAATTTTGAGATAGCCATTTTGTTCAGGGTAGTTGATTTCCAAATACAAAATCTGTGTTTGAGGAGGAAACTCCACCACGACCCTCAGGGCCAGGGTTTTAATTTATGCCCTGAGAGCATATAAGGTTTTTATGGAAAGCATTGTCGTAGAAACTTCAAAACAGGCTCATTCGATTGCACATTCAAAGGGCTAGTGCCCTTTTTAATAGTTGAAAGTGAGTTATGGGCAAATAACCCCCCCCCCCACCCCCCTCCTTTCCCCACACCCCTCCACTCCAAATTTCCAGATAGCCATTTTGGTCAGTGTAGTTGATTTCCAGATAGAAAATATGTTTTTGAGGAGGACACTCCCTCACAACCTTCAAGGCAAGGGTTTTAATTTATGCCCTGGGTGCATATAAGGTTATTATGGAAAGCATTGTCGTAGTATTGCATTGAAAGCATTGTCGTAGAAAGCATCGTTTCTTTTAGAATCCGTTGTTGTATAAACTTCAAAAAAGGCTAATTAGATTAGAACTTCAAATGGCTCGTGTCCTTTTTAATATTTTAACGTGTTTGGTGGAACACTAGCCCCCCCCCCCACAGCCCATCTTTCTCCCGAACAGTCAAAATTTTCAGATAGCCATTTTGTTTAGCGTAGTTGATTTCCTGATAGAAAATTTGTCTTTGAGGAGAACACTCCCCAAAAATCCTGAGGGCCTGGGTGTTAAGTTTTGCACTGGGGGCATATAAGTTTTTTATAGAAGGTGGTGTCGTAGAAATTTAAAAAAAGGTTATTTGATTTGAAATTTAAAAGGCTCGGGCTATTTTTAATAGTCTAAAGTGATTGTAGGGCAACTAGCCCCCCCCCACGCCCCTCCGTCCCCCAAACCCATCCAATCAAAATTTTAAAATAGCTTTTTTGTTCAGAGTAGTTGATTTTCAGATATAAAATATGTTTTTGTGGAGGACATTCCCCCACTACCCTCAAGGCAAGGGTTTTAAGTTTTACCCTGGGGGCATATAAGGTTTTTATAGACAGAGGTGTCGTAGAAACTTAAAAAAAGGCTCATTCGATTGGAAATTCAAAGGGCTAGCACCCTTTTTTATAGTCGAAAGTGATTTGAGGGCAACTAAATCCCCTCTGACGCCCACCTTTTCCCCAAACACATCCAATCAAAATTTTCAGACATCCATTTTATTAAACGTACTTCAAAGCTCTGGAAATTAGGTCTTTGAGGATGACAACGCCCCCACCGCCCTCTGGGAATTTCAAATTTTTTACTGGATTTGTTGGGTAAAATGTTGCGGGTGGAGGGGGGCTAGCGGCTCTTCAATAAATTTTTAATATAAAACACGGCACTATCCATTTGAATTTCCACTCAAATGAGCATTTTTTTAAGCTTCTACGACTACGCTTTCCATAAAAACCTTATATGCCCCCAGGGCATAAATTAAAACCCTTGCACTGAGGGTTGTGGGGGCGTGTCCTCCTCAAAAAGATATTTTCTATCAGAAAATCAGCTACACTGAACAAAATGGCTATCTTAAAATTTTGACTGGATGTGTTTGGGGAAATGATAGGCGTGGGAGGAGGGGCTAGTTGCCCTCCAATCACTTTCGACATTAAAAAGGGCACTAGCCCTTTGAATTTCCAATTGAATAAGCCTGTTTTGAAGGTTCTACGACAACGCCTTCTATAAAAACCTTATATGCCCCCAGGGCATAGCTTAAAACCCTGAAATGTTGTAAAATGGGATCGATTCTCAAAAAAAATACATCAAAATTCCCCAATTAAAGTTACCCCAGTAAAGTAACATCACCCAAGAATGTGAATCCGAAAATTCAAGTAACCTACAGATCAAACAAATATCAAGCGTTCAATTTGAAATACTGAAATAAACGTAGTTAATTAAACAAAAATCTTTCCCACAGAAAATTTAATAAGTAAATCCAACTCCCCGTCTCCAAAGGATCCAATAAATATTATCTTGACCAAATCTTATACGACAGGTGACTAACAAAGTAGTTCGAATACTAAGCGCTCGAAAATACCAAACTGTCAAGAGGGTAAGATTTACAATACAAAAAAGAAGTCACTTGAGATGCAAAATATATTTGCTTAAGATAATTGCATTGTTCTGGATACTAAGTTTAAAACTGGGTATCTTAATGCAATTAAATTGTATTATCCTTTACAAATTTTCAAAAAAATAAAATATATGTCTTATGAAATTTAAGCGACACCCTGCTGGGAAAATTTTATAATAAATAACTTGGTTCGTTCAAAAAAATTCAAAAGTTATTTCTTAAATGTCATAAATAACGCGACCCCCAGCTATCAAAATATTGCAGTGTAGGATTTATAGTTATTAGAAAAATTCCAGAGTGGTACCTTAAAAGTCATAAACTTTAATTAAACCCAAGTAGCCCATTGGTCCAAGCCCGTCCAATAGCAATGTAGGACACATAGTGCAGCCAATAGGGACTGAAAAAATATACTTTTAGCAACGCCTAAACGTAACCTCCGGCAAAATCGCAGAGGATAGATAGTTAGGACTTATCAAATTTGAGGGAGTCTTCTAGGAGTTTTTGATCAGTCTTTTATCAGTCTTATACCAACGTTTTTCAGTTAAACATGATTGTGTTGTAATGAACTTTTGAAGAAACATTTCACCAGTGTACAAACTTTGAGTTATTTCGACTCAGTACAATTTGTTATTAGAGACCTGTGTTGCTAATTTGTTGATACAACCAAGAACTCTGCGACTATTATGTAAGTAACAATAAATGCATTATTATTTTATTTTATTCTCTTGTGTTAATATTTCTCAAGCTCGTTAGTCCTTGTGGCTCCATTCGCTCCCAAGGGACACTGCACCTGTACAGTATGATTTCAACTCAGCATGGCCGATAATACAAGCTCCCCAATTGAACTATTAATGCGAGCTCCCAATTCTAGAAGTTCCGCCTCCACTCAGGTAAGCCACTCGCGGACCGCCAGCCAAGAGTTTAACTAAATTTCCCATTAAGTTAATTAATTGGAAAATCCCTATTGGGAAACCTCAAAAGAAGCTATAAGAATTAATCGTTTTGAAACCTCCCCATTAGTCTAAACTTTTCATTATTTAAAAACACCCCAGTAAGACGCGGCACTTACAATGTTAACAAAAAACCCCCCATTAGAATTGGCGCGGCCTGTTTAAAGGAGCAAAAACACAAGGACAACATTGAAAAAAAGGGGAAAATCGTTGAGAAATATTACCCACGAGGAAATATTTTTTTTCTCTTTGCATGCTTTGAAGTGTAATATTGTTTACATATTTTTCAAATGCATGCTGACCCGCTACACTGTAACCCTACCCCTTAATGTGGTGTGCTAGTATTTTCCAAAATTGATTTAAAATCTTCTTCTTCTTCATATTTTAATGGTGTCAATGTTGTTGATGATGCATGTTCATTTAATTTTTTTTCAAGAATTTGTCTATTGCCAATAAGACTTTTGGAGAAGTTTAATGTATTTAGAAAGTTGTATAGATGAGTGTCAAATGATAATAGTCCTTTACGATTTGTAACCATGTCATTCATTAAATCAAGTAGATTATAGCTCTTGCCTTGAATTATAATCCTTTCCCCATTGCTCTCAACTTGAATTTGATCACTTTCCAAGAGATAGATTAGGAGTCGTTTACTTTGTTCACGATATGAGAGGGGCAATATATTTCAAATTTTCAAAACAAACTAATAAAATTATATCTTTGTCAATGGGAGTCCAGCAGCAGCAGCAGATTCTTGAGAAGATTATTATTGCTTGGGATCAGCAGCAGCAGTGGGATGTGACTGATAGGACTTGTGTTTGTCCTTTCTAAAAAGCTTATCTTGAAGTAAAAGCAGGTTTTTATCATCCTCAATAGTTTCATTGTCAAGAAATTTACACAGATTGTCCTCAAAGTGTTCCACGGGTGAGAGAGCGAGTTCTATTTGAGTCAAGTTATAGGGTTTTGCCATTCTCACTAGAGAAAACTGTTTACAAGTCCTGCAATTATTGGCAGTAAAAGTGTGAAAAAGCTACCGCCTGCCTGAAGAAGTCGTTTCCTTTTAAAATTATTTCCTTTATTTTTAGAGGCCAATTTAAGTACAATGGAACGATGTTTCTTTGCCTGTTTCTTAACTACTTATGGCAGTTTAAGATTACCCTCGGTCAAATTTAAAAAAAGTTCAGATATTAGATTAATGAAATCATTGTCAATATCATATTTGAGTATTGCCTTCCTAAGCTGAGGTTTTGAAGTGCTTAGAACTGAAAACAAATGTCTATTTTCATGTAGTCTCTTCAGTGTCATGATAGCGACTAAGAAGTCTTTCTAGTGTTCATAAGGAGATATACTGTAATGTCACTGTTGAAAATATATGTGACTACGCGCAGATCCTTGGGTTTATTTTGATTAAGATCCAATAGGATATACCCGTGGGGTTTATTAGTTGCCTGAGTGTTTGCTGAAAGCAGAAATTTAGGGGCAGCTGGACAGATTTGTTTATTGAGTGTTATTAGTGAGCGAGAATCACGAACAACTTTGTAGATGATATAGTAGGTGCAGTTCAAAGCAAGTATTCGCATACATTTGCTCTGATGAACGAGATTGTGTAGAACCAGAGTAACGGAAATCTGTTCATTATGAGAGCGAACAGTGAACAATTGCAGTAATTGCGGGGACCATTGTTCAATAGATTCAGCCAGATCGTCAATGATCAGCCAAGAGTTTGGTTCAATTATTTTGAAAACATCAAGTCCCTGTATAAACTGTATCTGCACCGATCCCATGGCAGCAATTGCTTTTATTTTGTCGTATGACTCCTGCCAAATACTATAGCAATAGTATATTTTTTTCGGCTTTTCCGCAAACATTTTATCGCAATTTTTAATTATTTTCGTTAAGAGTGTTGTTTTGCCCGACATTGAGGGCCCACACAGAAACGATCTGAATGGTGTTTTAAATTGATACATGTTCTCTTCAACAGATCACCTGGACAACTAACTGTAGATCCTAAGTGTCTAATGACTAAATAATATCTCTACTACTAGTCTTTTCTTCAGGAATAAGAAGACGAATAAAGAATCATATTTTCTTTTATTATATACATAAAAAAGTAACAATACTTAAAAAAGCACATTAAACATGAAAAAATACACTTTTTTTTTAATTTATTTATAATTAAAAATACAACATTTACATGGGCACACAGAGAGAAAAAACACTTGAATACTTTTTGTTTATTTATAGAGAAAAAAATACAGCATTAAATTAGAGAACACTTGAAAAAAAATATCACTTTTTTTAATGAAACATTTACAAAAAAAAAATCTGCTCTAGGTCAAAAAGGATAACTTTGATATTGTGGCGGTGCGCCCCCCGCTGGCGGCGGCCACCTCCCCCCCCCCGGGCCGCGAGCCCCCCCCCCCTCCGGGCCGCGAGGCCCCCCTCCAAAGGTCTTAGGAAATAATTTACAGGACTTTATTTAAACCGAGACTTTCCCTATGGGTAACACATTCGGCCTGGTCGGAAGTTAAATAGTGTCCAAGGGGGAGGGTAGTCACACCATCTTGACAAACATAGACCTTGTCGGAAATGGTACTCATGGCAATTTTTTCTATATTTACAGTAAAGTTCTTGTATTTGAGAGAACGAATTGCCAGCAATTTGGCTCGTGGAATTGTATTTTGAACAATACAATTCCTATAAATGTCCATGTCGAAATTCTTATCCACATAGCGGGTGGGTACTCCTTTGCAACGTTTCTTGATTTCCTCGTCGTGTGTCTGTATAAAGTACACCTTTGGACCTACGAACATACCACGGGAAATCAAGTCACTTCCTGTTTCTGATTTAATAAATAAAAGCTGATTGGGTGCCCGATGTTTTACTAGCTCTGGGTAAAGACCACCCCAATTGGTGTAGTCCATTCGTGAGCTGATAATTTCACCGTGCGCCAAATCATCAATTAGATTTAGAGTTTTTACTTTTAACAGTAGAGAATCCGTGTCACCGTAGCAGACCTCTACTTGCCCCTTTTCCGGCCACTGTACCCTAGCCACATTGTAGTAGAATTCCAACATGAGCTTTTTTGAGATCTCCAAGATAGCACTGCCTGCAGCAATATTTTTATTCAAGACAATGCGTCTTTTTTTCCTATTCAAAAGTACCATGTCCGGGCCAATGATTGTGAAGGAAGTGTAATTTGGATCGGCAATAATTCGAGCACATTGTTCGGGATCGGTCACAAAGTCTCAACGATTCCTATTACGAACACTCTCACACATTTTGCCGAAAGCTGAATTCAAAATGAGTTTATAAATTTCTTTTTCAGCCTTCGTCTGTGCTTCAGAACGTTTGTTGACAAAAGTGTCAACAAACGTTTTTAAATACGGTTTTTGACTAAACTCGAGTGCTCTGTGAACCTTTGTGACTTTGAAACCGTTGTTGCACATCCATTTTAAAGCTACATGATGTACAACTATGTTTTTTATTTCGGCAGAAGGTCAGCAATAAGTTTTTGTTTTGAAGGTGTCCAATGCAATCTGTCCACCTCGACTAAACGCCTATTGCGAGGACTCAAAGAGTTCTTAGTCACAGGTATATTGATGCATTGGAAAACAAAATCCTTTACTGAATCATGAAGCTCGACTGGTATCTCTCCATGAATTTCAAAAAACCATCCAACCGAGCCATTCTCCTCAACACTGTCAATGTTGGGAAATGGGGAGCTTGAGGGTCATTGAGCCATTTATAGTCGCCGCAAGGTAGTGCATAATGGGACATGGCCGAGGGGTAGAGAGAATTCATATCGAGGAAAACTGCATCCGATTTTGTCCCCGTCTTCTCTCCTGTTGGATCAGTTTCGAAGATACGATCCCCATGAAAGACGAAACCCCCCCTCATTGATCTTTCAATGAAAAGGTGCTGATCAATGTTCGTGATTAGCCCAATTTTTTCCCCACTAATTTTTAGGATAAGGTCCATCACTAGATGAGGCGAAGAAAAATAATAGTCCTAAATGAAGATTAAATTACTCAAAGATTTTATCCGTATTTTTACACATAATGTCTAACAGAGTTAACACGTCACTCGACAAATACAGCTTGCAGTAGTAAAACCCATTTTTACACCCTCCTTCTGCCCAAACGTTTGTAGCAATACTGTATTCCTCGGGAGTGCAACTAGGATCGGGTAGGCTGTCGTAAAAAAATTAAATTGGATGATTAGTCTCTATTCTCGGTAAATTTCGACAAAGAGAAATAAAATTCTTAAGTATGAATACCCTGGACCATTAACAAATCATACAAATCATTTGGAAATTCCTGCTTGAGAAGAGGTAAAACATTGCAACCGTTCTCGTTTTTCTGCTCTTGAATTAATTAACTCAATGATTTAGGGAAAAAACTGTATTAATCTAAAAAGCGAATTTTATTCGTATACTCAACGTCGGCTTCAACAAATTTCCACATAAATTCCAAAACAAGCAACTTTTCCGATGATTTAGGTATGATTTTGTAGGTAAAGCTGTCTATCACCCATGCATCACCCACTGTTCCATTTCTTTGAGTATGCGCCAATGCAGGTAGCACTTAATTTAGATCGTAGTTAGTATTATACATAAAAACATGTAGAAAAAGTTGCTGTTAGATATTCAAATTACACGACCTTTGAGCACGCCCACTAAAGTTACTTTTCCCTTTAGACTTGGAATCAATAAGGCGGTCATGATCCTCGAATACATCTTCTGGGGTAAGAGTATTCTTACATACCCAGCAAATCGTCCCCTTTTCCAACGCCAGTTGCTCTTTATCTGACAATGTCATTGGGTAATTGGTGTGACGTAATCGTGAAATTGCCCTGTTTGCTGTTTTTATTAAAGAAACCAATAGCTTTTCCATGCTGCCCTCCTCATCCATAGCCAAGAAAAACTCTTCCAATTGCATTTTATTGTTGGAATAATGACGGGCATGCGCATAAGAACACGCAACTAGTTTGTGTTCCTTGACTATATTTGGCCTTGATGGGTCCGATACCTCAGCCAGTCTTGTTTCACAATCCAAACACACTTTATCAACTTGTAGCAGAGAATTTTGGAAATTTTAAATTGTAAAATATCTTTGCCTTCTATTAACATTTCTCGTCTTTGAGTCACGTGAGTTTTTCTAGTGCCCATAGCGGTTGAGCCCTACTGCTCATATCGAACCGGAGAAATACATAATAGGCAATTGAAACGTTTCCCTGTCTCTTAACGTTGGGATTGGAGTCAACCAGGTAAATCAGCGGGAAAAAAATGGCCATAGGAATTTGTATCTTTGGGAGGTTTTTAAATAATCCATACACAATTTTTAACATTTTCCACCATCGGTGTCCTCACTGAATACAAAACCCCTTTTTTATTTGGTTTTTTCCCCCCATCTACAAAGTCAGTGTCATACTGGAGAACAACCACCCCCACCCCAAGAGTTTAATTTTGTTTTTAAAAAATTCGTATTTATTTAAATGAACCTGGATACATTACCTCTAAACAGTCAAAATTTACTTTAGGGAAATTTTTTCCGCCATTACGTGCAAGTCCGTGAAACCTTGAACCCTTCCTGTAGCCGATGAATCTGGGTGGCAATTTATTCTTCGATTACCCCGGCCTCCTCTTAAAATAAAGTTCTTTTTTAAGCTACTGAGATTCAGATCAATGCATTAAATTTATAAAATTTTGGAATCACTACTCCACTCATGACAAGTGTCAAAAATTGATATTAGTTTATTGGAACAGTTGGAAAAATTGTCCTCGAATTCGTGTAGACCTGGGTAAAAAGTCTGGTTGCCAGTTGAAAAATGAAAATAAAAAATATCCCCAGATGTTCCCTTTTGTAAATAAACGTTTTGATTTACCAATGCTTTAATCCCTCCTTGACATCCCCATTTCTGAATCTGAATCTCAATTTTTGCTCGAATTCCATCGATATAGCTATGGAGAACTTTCACAGGGTCAGTTAAAATAATGCCCACGTTTTCCTCGGGAGGGTTAAAATCTACCCTATATGTTTGCAAATGGCTTAGAGCAGACTCTAACAAATAAAATTCACGCAATTCCGGGGACATAGCACTATTTTCATGTCCTGTACCTATTTGTACAGGATCTAATTCACTATTAGTAAAGTTGTCGTTAAAAGTATCCTCGGAAAAATTAGGCCCAACAATTTGCATAAGACTCTCCATTTCTTCAGCTGTAAATTGAAAATCCAGGGGGATATCAAACAACATACCTTCACTAACATCCGGCAAGAGGGGACAATTACCCATGATACTTTGAAGTCTCGGACCAGGGAAGGCAGAAGTTTTCACAGCTTCCCCCTGAAACTAGAAAATGAATGGATTAAGTTTTTTTTTGACGAAAGTTTTATCACAATTATAACACACTTTTCTTTTTTTTCTTAATTTGATTCGCATTTATCAAACAAATGCATAATAAGTTACAAATTTTTGCTTATAGCATTATTTACAAAACAATGCATAATAAATTACAAATTTTGTTAATAACACACATATACACTCTCACATGCATGCACACACACACACACACACACACACACACATACACACACACACACACACACACACACACACACACACACACACACACACACACACACACACACACACACACACACACACACACACACACACACACACACACACACACACACACACACACACACACACACACACACACACACACACACACACACACACACACACACACACACACACACACACACACACACACACACACACACACACACACACACACACACACACACACACACACACACACACACACACACACACACACACACACACACACACACACACACACACACACACACACACACACACACACACACACACACACACACACACACACACACACACACACACACACACACACACACACACACACACACACACACACACACACACACACACACACACACACACACACACACACACACACACACACACACACACACACACACACACACACACACACACACACACACACACACACACACACACACACACACACACACACACACACACACACACACACACACACACACACACACACACACACACACACACACACACACACACACACACACACACACACACACACACACACACACACACACACACACACACACACACACACACACACACACACACACACACACACACACACACACACACACACGTTATAGATTTTCCTTATATTTTTTCCGTTCAATTGAAAACGAGGATTTCTGTTAAATAAATAATTGTTATACCTTTTAAAATAGCTTTACGGGGTTTGAGGGGCGCTGTCGTTTTATTACGTGTGATTTTTTATTTAAATTGTGTTAGTTAAAAAATCGAGGAGTTCTGTTAAATAAATAATTTTTATATTTTTTTACTTTAAATTGAAATCGAAGATTTCTGTTAAATAAATAATTATTATACCTTTTAAAACAGCTTTACGGGGTTTGAGGGACTCTGTCGTGTTATTACGTGTGATTTTTTCTTTAAATGGCGTTAGTTAAAAAACCGAAGATTTCTGTTAAATAAATAATTTTTATTTTTTTTAAGTTAAATTTAAATCGAGGATTTATGTTAAATAATTAATTGTTATACCGTTTAAAATAGCTTTACGGGGTTTGAGGGACTCTGTTGTTTTATTCCGTGTGATTTTTTCTTTACATGGTGTTCGTTTAAAAAGCGAGGATTTCTGTTAAATAAATAATTGTTATAAATTTTAAAATAGCTTTAAGGGGTTTGAGGGACTCTGTTGTTTTATTCAGTGTGATTTTTATTTAAATGGTGCTCGTTCAAAAAGCGAGGATTTCTGTTAAATAAATAATTCTTCTATTTTTTAAGTTCCATAGAAATATAGGATTTCTGTTAAATAAATAATTGTTATACCTTTTAAAATAGCTTTACGGGGTTTGAGGGAATCTGTCGTGTTATTACGTGTGATTTTTTCTTTTAATTGTGTTCTTTCAAATTTAATCGAGGAGTTCTTTTAAATAAATAATTATTTTATTTTTTCATTTAAATTTAAAGCGAGGAATTCTGTTAAATAAATAATTGTTATACCTTTTAAAATATCTTTACGGGGTTTGAGGGGCTCAGTCGTTTTATTACGTGTGATTTTTTATTTAAATGGTGTTAGTTGAAAAATCGAGGATTTATGTTAAATAAATAATTATTATATTTTTTTACGTTCAATTGAAAGCTAGTATTTATTTTAAATAAATAATTTTTATATCTTTTAAAATAGCTTTACGGGGTTTGAGGGACTCTGTCGTTTTATTCGGTGTGATTTTTTCTTTAAAAAGTGTTAGTTCAAAAATCGAGGATTTCTGTTAAATAAATAATTCTTTAATTTTTTACGTTCAATTGAAAGCGAGGATTTCTGTTAAATAAATAATTGTTATAACTTTTAAAATAGCTTTACGGGGTTTGAGGGTCTCTGTCGTGTTATTACGTGTGATTTTTTCTTTACACGGTGGTAGTTCAAAAAGCGAGGATTTATGTTAAATAAATAATTATTATATTTTTTACGTTCAATTGAAAGCGAGTATTTCTGTTTAATAAATAATTGTTATATCTTTTAAAATATCTTTACGGTGTTTGAGGGGCTCTGTCGTGTTATTTAGTGTGATTTTTTATTTAAATGGTGTTAGTTAAAAAAGCGAGGATTTAAGTTAAATAAATAAATATTATATTTTTTACGTTCAATTTAAATCGAGGATTTATGTTAAATAAATAATTATTAAATTTTTTAAGTTCAATTGAAAGCGAAGATTTCTGTTAAATAAATAATTGTTATACCTTTTAATATAGCTTTTCTTGGGTTGAGTGACTCTGTCTTGTTTTTTAGGTTTTATATTTCTTTTAATTGCTTTCGTTAAAAAAGAGAGGAATTATTTTAAAAACAAAAATATTATAATTTTTAAGTTAAAATTAAATAAAGGATTTAATTTAAAAAAAAAAATTTTATAACATTTAAAATAGCTTTACGGGGTTTGAGGGGCTCTATCATTTTATTCCGTGTGATTTTTTCTTTACATGGTGTTCGTTCAAAAAGCGAGGATTTCTGTTAAATAAATAATTCTTATATTTTTTCCGTTCAATTGAAAGCGAGGATTTCTGTTAGATAAAGAATTTTTATACCGTTTAAAATAACTTTACGGGGTTTGAGGGACTCTGTTGTTTTATTCGGTGTGATTTATTCTTTACATGGTGTTCGTTCAAAAAGCAAGGTTTTCTGTTAAATGAATAATTGTTATAACTTTTAAAATAGCTTTACGGGTTTTGAGGGAGTTTGTGGTTTTCTTCAGTGTCATTTTTTCTTTACATAGTGTTGTTTAAAAAAGTGAGGAGTTCTTTTAAATAAATAATTGTTCTACATTTTAAAATAGATTTACGGGTTTTGTGGGTCTCTGTAGTCTTATTCAGTGTGATTTTTTATTTACATGGTGTTAGTTAAAAAAGCGAGGAGTTATGTTAAATGAATAATTATTATATTTTTTACGTTCAATTTAAAGCGAGGATTTCTGTTAAATAAATAATTGTTATACCTTTTAAAATAGCTTTACTTGGTTTGAGGGTCTCTGTTGTTTTATTCCGTGTGATTTTTTCTTTACATGGTGTTCGTTCAACAACCGAGGAATTATGTTAAATAAATAATTATTATATTTTTTCTGTTCAATTGAAAGCAAGGAGTTCTCTTAAATAAATAATTGTTATACCTTTTAAAATAGCTTTATGGGGTTTGAAGGACTGTGTTGTTTTATTCCGTGTGATTTTTTCTTTAAATTGTGTTCGTTTAAAAAGAGAGGATTTCTTTTAATTAAATAAATGTTATACATTTAAAAATATCTTTAAGGGGTTTGATGTACTATGTGGTTTTAATCAATTTTATATTTTCTTTACATGGTGTTAGTTAAAAAAGCGAGGATTTTTTTTAAATAAATAATTGTTATAAATTTTAAAATTGCTTGACTGGGTTTGAGGGACTCTGTCTTTTTTTTCATTGTTATTTTTTCTTTAAATGGTGTTATTTAAAAAAGCGAGGAGTTCTGTTAAATAAATAATTGTTATACCTTTTAAAATAGCTTTACGGGGTTTGAAATAGATACCGAGAGTTCAATGACTCTTCCCCGCAATGACTTCCAAGGGTTTATGACTCCTCCCCACAATGAATTCAGATGGTTTTAGGGCTCATCCCCCATAGCCATAACTCCATTCATCCTTGAGCGAAGGTATAAAAGTTTGATGAAGTTTTTTTCTACTTAACAACTACATTAATAACTTACAAGATGATTGGACTGTATTACACAGAATTTATCAGTTTGAAAAAATCATCTTGTGGTGTTATATTTGAATGTGCATTTTTTTTTTGTCTATGGAACTCGAAGAAATTGACTGTTATCATTGGCTAGTGAACTATAACATGTTTGAGTATGATAAAAGCTTGTGGAGCACTATATTATGTTATAAAAACAGACTTGGATTCTATAATAGAGTCATGACACCCCTTAAAAATGTGGGTCAGGAGCTCAGAAATTTTCAAAAGGAAGTTAGTGAGATATGCAGATTTTTCGGGGTTTAAGCACTCTACTTAAAGGGCAATGTACCTACAGATAAAGTTTTAATTAAAAAGTGTGATCATATGATTCCACTTTTCAATCTATAAGAGTTTAAGTGTCCTAAATTTGAAGGGGGTTATCACTGTCCTGAAGACGAGGTTAGGCTCTTCGCACAGTGGATACCTAAGAACATACCTGATCGTGATAAATCCATAAGACATGGTAAAAACTATTCTATATCATGAGACCATCGTTTATGGATGTTTAAGAGTGAACTCTAAGTACTAATTTTTATGTAAACATTTTTTGTTGTGTTTTTTTTTCTAAAAAAAAAAATATCTTAATACGTTTAAGCAATAAATATCTTTAAGCTTAACACGTCTTTATTCTTTAGAATAGTTCTATTTTTTTCATTAAATTGTGAAGAAATTGTAAGTAACAATCGCTTTCTTGAATTCGCTTCCTGGACACAATACAGATATTTAATTCGAGAAATCATGATAAAATTGCAAGTAAGTAATAAACTCTTTATTGTTTTGATATTTAATTCAAGAAATCCCATGAGTTGAATTCAAGAAAGAGTTTGCTACTTACGATACTTTGATTTTGTCAATGCTATCCCAAGTATCTGTCAATAGATTTCGATAGAGAATTTATTCATTTTTATACCTAGATTTTCTCTATGTTAACGTATCTATCCAATATATGATGTATGTAAATTCCTTTTCTTACATCTCCGATGTTTTAATAGACATTCTAAACGTTTGATATGCTAGCTTACTCTAAAAATAATGAACACATAACAATGTAAGGTATAATATATTTTTAATGAAATAATGTCATGTAGAATTGAACAACTTTGGACATTTTGAATCTGTTCCATAAAATGCTTCACCATGTACTCTCTTGATAGTATAGCTATTGTCTTCTCTTAGTTCGTAATCAGTAGAATAATCATTATTCCATTTTAAATCATACACAATTTTAATAGGTGTCTCATCGAGAGGGTCAATATGCTTTTCGTCGTTGGTATTATTTGATTCATTGACTGTTTGATCAATGGCAGTAACGTTTGCTGGTACTTCGTTTTTCATCGATTCATTTTTATATTCCTTGTTTACATTTTCTGACAATGCCCTTTTTATTTTTCTATCAATTTCACTGTCTATTATCACACTATTTTTTCACAGGTAACAGTTCTGGCACGTAGAAAGGATATGGTTTATGATATTAGTAGAAGAGTAGGCCTTTCTTTTCGTCTTTGCTTTCGTTTTAATGCTAATACCCGAAAGCTGGCGATATGGTTTAACACTGGGTAACATGTTACCACAAGCACTAGCAAGATGCCCCTCTTTATCAACTATTATTTTTATGTTGGCATTCTCCTTGAGTGTAATCATCTCTGGAGATCTCAATCTCGCATATCCACCATCATAAGAGTTGAATTTTTTTTGGTACTCCAAAGAAATTCAATTCACTACTGTCATTACAATGCACGCCGACGTTTCCGATAGTACTACTACTTGCACTTATTTCATAGATTAAATACTTCTCCTTGTCAGCAATCAATTCTACAATAACACTATCATGTGAACACACTTTCTTAAAATGCTTCATCTTCACTTTTTTAGAGATATTAATTATTTGTTTATAGTTCCACTGTGTAAAAAATACTGATTTAATACATGCAATAAACTAGGTAGTGTCGATAACCGGCCATAGAGCAATAGTGGGGAAGCCACATCGTGTCTCAGGGACAAGCATAGAGCACAATTCATTCAAGAAATTATGAAAATATTTGTAAGTAAGTAACAAACTCTTTATTCATTTCACCTCTTGGATATACAGTACAGATAGTTCATTCAAGAAATTATGAAAAAATCGCAAGTAAGTAATTTTTTTCTCTTATCACAAACAATTTTCACCTACCTACACGATGTAGAAATTTAATTCAAGAAATTAGGAACAAAATCTCAGTAAGTAGCAATCTCTTTCTTGAAGTCAACTCTTGGATACACAATACGGAAATTTCATTCAAGAAATTATAAAAATATTTGTAAGTAAGTAACAAGCTCTTTATTGATTTCACCTCTTGAATATACAGTACAGATACTTCATTCAAGAAAAGTGATTAAACACGTTTTGAAACTACATGCCATTTGCATGCCTTTCCTTGGCACCTTTCCAAACGAGTGGGGATCCCCCACTGGTTCCTACACATTGCAAAAAGTGAGCAGTACGAAAACTCCACGTTTTTAGCCAGACTGGTTTTTTAGACAACACCCATTTTTAGGGACCAATTAGAGACCGTGGAGGTTGCTCAATATACAAGAACCATGCACAGTCGACAGAGCTTTATTTAATCTTTTTAAGGTTACTTTAGCCGAGGTTCCGTGCGCGCACGTAACCTCGTCTAAATTATCCTTAATAAGTTACTTATAAGTTACTTACTTGCGATTTTTTCATAATTTCTTGAATGAAGTATCTGTACTGTATATCCAAGAGGTGAAATCAATAAAGAGTTTGTTACTTCCTTACAAATATTTTCAAAATTTCTTGAATGAATTGTACTCTATGCTTGTCCCTGAGACACGATGTGGCTTTCCCACTATTGCTCTATGGCCGGTTATCGACACTACCCAGTTTATTGCGTGTATTAAATCAGTATTTTTTACACAGTGGAACGATAAACACATAACTAATATCTCTAAAAAAGTGAAGATGAAGCATTTTAAGAAAGTGTGTTCACATAATAGTGTTATTGTAGCATTGAATGCTGACAAGGAGAAGTATTTAAACTATGAAATAAGTACAAGGGGTAGTACTATCGGAAACGTATGCGTGCGTTGTCATGACAGTAAGGAATTAAATTTCTTTGGAGCACCAAAAAAAGTCAACTCTTATGATGGTGGATATGCGAGATTGAGATTTCCGGAGATGATTAAACTCAAAGAGAATGCCAACATAAAAACAATAGTTGATGAAGAGGGGCATCTTCTTGCTAGTGCTTGTGGTAACAAGTTACCCAGTGTTAAGCCACATCGTCATCTTTCGGGTATTAGCATTCAAATGAAAGCAAAGAGGAAAAGAAAGGCCTACTCTTCTACTAATATCATACACCATATCCTGTCTTCGTGCCGGGACTGTTACCTGTGTAAAAATAGTGTGATAATAGACAGTGAAATTGCTAGAAAAATAAAAAGGGAATTGGCAGAAAATATCACTAAGGAATATAAAGATGAATCGATGAAAAACAAAGTACAAGCAAACGTTACTGCCATTGATCAAACAGTCAATGAATCAAATAATACCAAAGACGAAAAGCATTTTGAGCTTGTCAATGAAACACCTATAAAAATTGTGTATGAGTCAAAATGGAATAAAGATTATTCTACTGATTACGAACTAAGAGAAGACAATAGCTATACTATCAAGAGAGTATATGGTGAAGCATTTTATGGAACAGATTCAAAATGTCCAAAGTTGTTCAATTCTACATGACATTATTTCATTAAAAATATATTATACCTTACATTGTTATGTGTTCATTATTTTTAGAGTAAGCTAGCATATCTAACATCTAGAATGTCTATTAAAACATAGGAGATGTAAGAAAAGGAATTTACATACATCATATATTGGATAAATAGGTTAACATAGAGAAAATCTAGGTATAAGAATGAATAAATTCTCTATCGACATCTATTGACAGATACTTGGGATAGCAATGACAAAATCAAAGTATCGTAAGTAGCAAACTCTTTCTTGAATTCAACTCATGGGATTTCTCGAATTAAATATCAAAACAATAAAGAGTTTATCAATTACTTGCGATTTTATCATGATTTCTCGAATTAAATATCTGTATTGTGTCCAGGAAGCGAATTCAAGAAAGCGATTGTTACTTACAATTTCTTCACAATTTATTGAAAAGAACAGAACTATTTTAAGGAAAAAAGACGGGTTAAGATGAAAAATATCTTTTACTGAAATGTATTAACAGATTTTTTTTTGAGAAAAAAAAACAACAACAAATGTTTACATAAAAAAAATAGTACTTAGAGTTCACTCTTGAACATCCATTAACGATGGTCTTATGATATAGAATAGTTTTTACCATGTCTTTTGGATTTATCACGATCAGGCATGTTCTTAGGTATCCACTGTCCGAAGAACCTAACCTCGTCTTCAGGACGGTGATAACCCCCTTCAAATTTAGGTCACTTAAACTCTTCTAGATTGAAAAGTGGAATCCTAGGATCACACTTTTGAATTAAAACTTTATCTGTAGGTACATTGCCCTTTACGTAGAGTGCTTCAACCCCGAAAAAGCTACAAATTTCACTTACTTCCTCCTGAACATTTCTCAGTTCCTGACCAGCATTATTAAGTGGTGTAATCACTCTATCATAGAATCCCAGTCTGTTTATATGACGTAATGTAGTACTCCACAAGCTTTTATCATACTCAAACATGTTATAGTTCACTAGCCAATGATAACAGTCAATTTCTTCGAGTTCCATAGACAATAATAAAAATGCACATTCGAATATAACACCACAAAATGATTTTTTCAAACTGATAAATTCTGTGTCATACAGTCCTATCATCTTGGAAGTTATTAATGTAGTTGTTAAGTAGAAAAATACTTCATCAAACTTTTATACCTTCGCTGAAGGATGAATGGAGTTATGGCTATGGGGGATGAGCCCTAAAACCATCTGAATTCATTGTGGGGAGGAGTCATAAAACCCTTGTAAGTCATTGCGGGGAAGAGTCATTGAACTCTCGGTATCTATTTCAAACCCCGTAAAGCTATTTTAAAAGGTATAACAATTATTTATTTAACAGAAATCCTCGCTTTTTGAACGAACACCATGTAAAGAAAAAATCACACAGAATAAAACAACAGAGTCCCTCAAACCCCGTAAAGCTATTTTAAAAGGTATAACAATTATTTATTTAACAGAAACCCTCGCTTTTTGAACGAACACCATGTAAAGAAAAAATCACATGGAATAAAACAACAGAGTCCCTATACCCCGTAAAGCTATTTTAAACGGTATAACAATTATTTATTTAATAGAAATCCTCGCTTTTTGAACGAACACCATGTAAAGAAAAAAATCACACGGAATAAAACAACACAGTCCTTCAAACCCCGTAAAGCTATTTTAACAGGTATAACAATTATTTATTTAAAAGAAATCCTCGCTTTCAATGGAACAGACAAAATATAAGAATTATTTATTTAACAGAAGTCCTCGCTTTTTGAACGAACACCATGTAAAGAAAAAATCACACGGAATAAAACAACAGAGGCCCTCAAACCCCGTAAAGCTATTTTAAAAGGTATAACAATTATTTATTTAACAGAAATCCTCTCTTAAAATTGAACTTACAAAATATAATAATTATTTATTTAACATAATTCCTCGCTTTTTGAACGAACACAATGTAAATAAAAAATCACACGTAATAAAACGACAGAGTCCGTCAAATCCCTTAAAGCTATTTTAAAATGTATAACAATTATTTATTTAACAGAAATCCTCGCTTTTTGAACGAACACCATGTAAAGAGAAAATCACACTGAATAAAACAACAGAGTCCCTCAAACCCCTTAAAGCTATTTTAAAATGTATAACAATTATTTATTTAACAGAAACCCTTGCTTTTTGAACGAACACCATGTAAAGAAAAAATCACACGGAATAAAACAACAGAGTCCCTCAAACCCCGTAAAGCAATTTTAAACGGTATAACAATTATTTATTTAACATAAATCATCGATTTAAATTTAACTTAAAAAATATAAGAATTATTAATTTAACAGAAATCCTATATTTTTTAACGAACACAATTTAAATAAAAAATAACACGTAATAAAACGACAGAGCCCCTCAAACCCCGTAAAGCTATTTTAAAAGGTATAACAATTATTTATTTAACAGAAAAACCACGCTTACAATTTAACTGAAAAAATATAATAATTATTTATTTAACAGAAATCCTCGCTTTTTGTACGAACACCATGTAAAAACAAAATCACACGGAAAAAAACGACAGAGACCCTCAAACCCCGTAAAGCTATTTTAAAAGGTATAACAATTATTTTTTTTAACATAAATCCTCGCTTTAAATTTAACTTAAAAAATATAATATTTTTTTATTTAACATAATTCCTCGATTTTTTAACGAACACAATTTAAACAAAAAATCACACGGAATAACACGACAGAGTCCCTCAAACCCCGTAAAGCTATTTTAAAAGGTATAACAATTATTTATTTAACAGAAATCCTCGCTTTAAATTGAACGGAAAAAAAATATAAGAATTATTTATTTAACAGAAATCCTCGCTTATTGAACGAACACCATGTAAAGAAAAAATCACACGGAATAAAACGACAGAGCCCCTCGAACCCCGTAAAGCTATTTTAAAAGGTATAACAATTATTTATTTAACATAAATCCTCGCTTTCAATTGAATGGAAAAAATATAAGAATTATTTATTTAACAGAAATCTTCGGTTTTTGAACGAACACCATTTAAATAAAAAATCACACGGAATAAAACGACAGAGCCCCTCACACCCCGTCAAGCTATTTTAAAAAGGTATAACAATTATTTATTTAACAGAATTCCTTGCTTTCAATTGAACGGAAAAATATAAGAATTATTTATTGAACAGAAATCCTCGCTTTTTGAACGAACATCATGTAAAGAAAAAATCACATGGAATATAACGACTGAGCCCCTCAAACCCCGTAAAGCTATTTTAAAAGGTATAACAATTATTTATTTAACAGAAATCCTCGCTTTAAATTGAACGGAAAAAATATAAGAATTATTTATTTAACAGAAATCCTCGATTTAAATTGAACTAACACCATGTAAAGAAAAAATCACACGGAATAAAACGACAGAGTCCCTCAAACCCCGTAAAACTATTTTAAAAGGTATAACAATTATTTATTTAACAGAAATCCTCGCTTTCAATTGAACGGAAAAAATATAAAAATTATTTATTTAACAGAAATCCTCGCTTTCAATTGAACGAACACCATGTAAAGAAAAAATGCATTTCCTATTCGTCGTTAGGCATTTTTCAAATTTATAACAAATTACCCGAGTTAACACCTCCTTGGGGCCCCCTAATTTGACTCCCCCCCGCCCGGCCCTCATAAATGGGGGGGGGGGGAACGAAGGGGACGTCAGATCCTATTTTAAATTGACAATACTTATCAAACATCACTTGTGTATTATACAGATCATATATCTCATTGCCCCTTTTTAAATGTTAATCAAATAATTCTGATTATAATGTCCGATTTTTTGTCTGCTTTTCAAAATGTTCGTATTTGGAAGTCTGTCAGTTAACACTAAGCTGTAAATTGGGTAACTCTCTCGCAATAACAATAGGCTTAGCAGTGATTAAATCTCATTGTCGGCGACAATTCAATCACATCAGAGTTGTGCAAATGGAAATTTCACTGACTTCCTCCTGAACATTTCTCAGTTCCTGACCAGCATTATTAAGTGGTGTAATCACTCTATCATAGAATCCCAGTCTATTTATATGACGTAATGTAGTACTCCACAAGCTTTTATCATACTCAAACATGTTATAGTTCACTAGCCAATGATAACAGTCAATTTCTTCGAGTTCCATAGACAATAATAAAAATGCACATTCGAATATAACACCACAAAATGATTTTTTCAAACTGATAAATTCTGTGTCATACAGTCCTATCATCTTGGAAGTTATTAATGTAGTTGTTAAGTAGAAAAATACTTCATCAAACTTTTATACCTTCGCTGAAGGATGAATGGAGTTATGGCTATGGGGGATGAGCCCTAAAACCATCTGAATTCATTGTGGGGAGGAGTCATAAAACCCTTGTAAGTCATTGCGGGGAAGAGTCATTGAACTCTCGGTATCTATTTCAAACCCCGTAAAGCTATTTTAAAAGGTATAACAATTATTTATTTAACAGAAATCCTCGCTTTTTGAACGAAAACCATGTAAAGAAAAAATCACACAGAATAAAACAACAGAGTCCCTCAAACCCCGTAAAGCTATTTTAAAAGGTATAACAATTATTTATTTAACAGAAACCCTCGCTTTTTGAACGAACACCATGTAAAGAAAAAATAAAATGTAATAAAAAAACATAGTCAATATACCCACTAAAGATATTTTAAACGGTATAACAATTATTTATTTAATAGAAATCCTAGCTTTTTGAACGAACACCATGTAAAGAAAAAAATCACACGGAATAAAACAACACAGTCCTTCAAACCCCTTAAAGCTATTTTAAAAGGTATAACAATTATTTATTTAACAGAAATCCTCGCTTTCAATTGAACAGACAAAATATAAGAATTATTTATTTAACAGAAGTCCTCGGTTTTTGTACGAACACCATGTAAAGAAAAAATCACACGGAATAAAACAACAGAGCCCCTCAAAACCCGTAAAGCTATTTTAAAAGGTATAACAATTATTTATTTAAAAGAAATCCTCGCTTTCAATTTAACTGACAATATATAATAATTATTTATTTAACAGAAATCATCGATTTTTGAACGAACACCATTTAAATAAAAAATCACACTGAATAAAACGCCAGAGTCCGTCAACTCCCTTAAATCTATTTTAAAAGTTATAAGAATTATTTATTTAACAGAAATCCTCTCTTTTTTAACGAACACAATGTAAAGAGAAAATCACACTGAATAAAACAAAATATACCCTCAAACCCCTTAAAGCTATTTTAAAATGTATAACAATTATTTATTTAACAGAAACCCTTGCTTTTTGAACGAACACCATGTAAAGAAAAAATCACACTGAATAAAACAACAGAGTCCCTCAAACCCCGTAAAGCAATTTTAAAAGTTATTAAAATTATTTATTTAACATATATCCTCTCTTTAAATTTAAATTAAAAAATATAATAATTATTTGTTTAAAATAAATCCTCGATTTTTTAACTAACACAATTTAAATAAAAAATCACACGGAATAAAACGACAGAGTCCCTCAAACCCCGTAAAGCTATTTTAAAAGGTATAACAATTTTTTATTTAAAAGAAAATCCTCGCTTTAAATTGAACGTAAAAAATATAATAATTATTTATTTAACAGAAATCCTCGATTTTTGTACGAACACAATTTAAAGAAAAAATCACACGTAATAACCCGACAGAGACCCTCAAACCCCGTAAAGCTATTTTAAAAGGTATAACAATTATTTTTTTTAACAGTAATCCTCGCTTTCATTTTAACGTAAAAAATATAATAATTATTTATTTAACAGAAATCCTCGGTTTTTGAACTAACACCATGTAAAGAAAAAATCACACGAAATAAAACGACAGAGTCCCTCAAACCCCATAAAGCTATTTTAAAAGGTATAACAATTATTTATTTAACAGCAATCCTCGCTTTCAATTGAACGGAAAAAAAATATAAGAATTATTTATTTAACAGAAATCCTCTCTTTTTGAACGAACACCATGTAAAGAAAAAATCACACGGAATAAAACGACAGAGCCCCTCAAACCCCGTAAAGCTATTTTAAAAGGTATAACAATTATTTATTTAACAGAAATCCTCGCTTTCAATTGAATGGAAAAAATAGAAGAATTATTTATTTAACAGAAATCCTCGCTTTTTGAACGAACACTATGTAAAGAAAAAATCACACGGAATAAAACGACAGAGTCCCTCAAACCCCGTAAAGCTATTTTAAAAGGTATAACAATTATTTATTTAACATAAATTCTCGCTTTAAATTTAACGAAAAAAAATATAAGAATTATTTATTTAACAGAAATCTTCGGTTTTTGAACGAACACCATGTAAAGAAAAAATCAAACGTAATAAAACGACAGAGCCCCTCAAACCCCGTAAAGCTATTTTAAAAGGTATAACAATTATTTATTTAACAGAAATCCTCGTTTTCAATTGAACGTAAAAATATAAGAATTATTTATTGAACAGAAATCCTCGGTTTTTGAACGAACATCATGTAAAGAAAAAATCACAGGGAATATAACGACTGAGCCCCTCAAACCCCGTAAAGCTATTTTAAAAGGTATAACAATTATTTATTTAACAGAAATCCTCGCTTTAAATTGAACGAAAAAAATATAAGAATTATTAATTTAACAGAAATCCTCGCTTTCAATTGAACGAACACCATTTAAAGAAAATATCACCCGCAATAACACGACAGAGTCCCTCAAACCCCGTAAAGCTATTTTAAAAGGTATAACAATTATCTATTTAACAGAAATCCTCGCTTTCAATTGAACGGAAAAAATATAAAAATTATTTATTTAACAGAAATCCTCGCTTTCAATTGAACGAACACCATGTAAAGAAAAAATGCATTTCCTATTCGTCGTTAGGCATTTTTCAAATTTATAACAAATTACCCGATTTAACAACTCCTTCGGGCCTCCGAAATTGACTCCCCCCCTCCCGGCCCTCACAAATGGGGGGGGGGGGGAACGAAGGGGACGTCAGATCCTATTTTAAATTGACAATACTTATCAAACATCACTTGTGTATTATACAGATCATATATCTCATTGCCCCTTTTTAAATGTTAATCAAATAATTCTGATTATAATGTCCGATTTTTTGTCTGCTTTTCAAAATGTTCGTATTTGGAAGACTGTCAGTTAACACTAAGCTGTAAATTGGGTAACTCTCTCGCAATAACAATAGGCTTAGCAGTGATTAAATCTCATTGTCGGCGACAATTCAATCACATCAGAGTTGTGCAAATGGAATACCTTTTTGCAAATTGAGTTAGCTTCTATTTCATAGACAAAATATTTGAATTCCTTTTATTCAAATCACCTATCAAGTTATCAAATAAAATATATGAAGTAGAAATCGGGCCTGTAAATTGTGTCAGAAAAACTTATCCTTCATAACACGTTATGCAAGGTTCAGAATACCACAGAAAGGATACCGTATGTGGAGTAACCACATGCAAATACAAGTTTCGAAAAAACTGGAATAGTGACAACAAAAAAATAATTGATATATATTAACAGCTAAACAAGACGCGCTGGTTTTTTAACATGGGCTTACCCTAAAAAGACATATATACCATGAACTAGAAATCTGGTAAATTGCGTCAGAAAAACTTGTTTAAATTGACAAAAGTATAAGACCATGTCTGGTTGGCCTAGAAACATATCCGGTTGGCCCGGAATGCGGGGGAGCTCTTTGAAAAGGTGTAATGCCCTGTAGAAATGTTTACCTATATGCATGGGGATAGTCACTCTCTTTGAAAAACCAAACCAGACTATACCCATCATACCAGATTATACCTACCAGAAACCTGTTTGGTACAGGGGCCTTGGCAAAATGGTACCTTGGTTACTACTGGTATAGGACCATGCTATTTGCTCACGGGTATAGCAATTCCCATATTATTTGCTTGCAGGTATAGGACCATGCTATTTGCTCATGCTATTTGCAAGCCTTACATGTTCATGTAAGGGTTTTGACCAAATTTGAGGGTTCTATGAATCTTTGTGACTTTGAAGCTATTGGACACCATCCATTTCAATAGCAGGTGATGTACAACAATATTCTGTTTCAGGTTGAGGTCGGCAATAAGTTTTTGATTTGAAGGTACCCAGTGCATACTCCCATCCTCTACTAAAGATAAATTGTAGGGGCTTAGAGAGTCCCTACCCACCGGTCTATTTATGCATGGGAAAACAAAGTCTTTTACCGAGTCTTGGATTTCCATGGGTATTTCACCGTCAATTTCAAAAACCATCCCTGTGGCCCATTCCCCTCAACGGTAGCAATGTTGGAGAAATTCGAAGCACCTGGATTGTTAAGCCATTTGTAATTCCCACACGGCCAACAGCAGTGAGACATTGCCAACGGATAAAGGGAATTCATATAAAAAAAATGCGTCTGACTTTTCATCGGTGTGCTCTCCGGTCGGATCAGTTTTCATGATACGATCCCCGTGAAAAACATACCCTCCCCTCATTGATCTCTCTACAAACAGATGCTGGCCTACATCGGCGATCAGACCTATTTCTTCTTTGCTGATTTTAAATATCAAGTCCATCACAAGATAAGAAGTGGAAAAATAATACCCTAAATCCAACCCAAGTTCCCCATAGATTTTATCCGTATTTTTGCAAACAGTGTCTAGAAAAGTCAGTACATCACTGACCAAGTATAGTTTACAGTAATCCCAACCATTTTTACACCAACTCTTTGCCCAAACCCGCTTATAAAATTCTTAGTCGCTAGTGGTGCACTGACTCTCAGTAAGAGAAATGTAAAATACTTCAATGGGTGGTAATGACACCTCATCTAGCCTTGAGGCAGAGTTGTAGTAATCATTTGAATACATACCCTTACACGTTAATAAATCATACATTTCACCATTGGGGAAGCGCTGTTTCAGGAGGGGGATGCTATCAAAATTGTCTCTTTTGTTTACCTGAATCAATTGACTTAAGGACTTGGAGAAGAAGCTGAAAGAGTCTAAAAACCGATTTTATTCAGGCACGTGTTTCCCTTGTCAACTGTTTTCCACATGAATTTTAGCAGCAGTAGCTTCTCCGATGATTTGGGTATGATATTATATGAAGAAAACCATCTACCCAAGCGTCATCTATAAATCCTCCCTTTGCAATGCGGGCCAATGCCGGTAAAATAAACTTTAAGTCGAAATTAGAATTGTGTATAAAAACCAGAACAAAATATTGCTGTCTAACGTTTGAGTTGCACGATTGATGGTCAACCCCTCCAAAGTTGCTCGCTCCCAATGTAATTTCCTGCCATAAATTATCGTGGTCTATCACTTTTCTCTTCTCCCCAGCCCTAACACCATCTTCAGATTCACCCTTGCAAACCCGACATATTTTACGATTTTTAATGGCTAATATGTCATCTGGTGATAGGAGCATTGGATAGTTTGTGTAGCAAAGGCGAGAAATTGCAACATTCGCTTATTTAATTAGACTGGTCAATGCAGAGCGCATGCAGTCTTCACTCCCCACCGACTCAAATACATCCAACACTTGCATGGTATTACTGGAATCTCGTTGCAAGTGAGCGTAAGAGGCTTCATGTATTTTAACACGATTTGAATTGGACGAATCGTACACCTCTGTGAGTCTCGCTTTCCAGTCTAAAGCGATCTTATTGCTCTGTATGAGCATGTTCTGGAAATTCTTAATACTTAAGATCGCTCTATCCCCACTTACCGTTTCTACAGCCTGGTATCCTTGACGTTTACAGTGTCCCAAGTGATGCATTAACTTTAAATCAGTCCAAAATTGGGACAGGGATGTTGGACAATAATAATTTACCTCATGATTTTTACCCTCACTTACAATCCTACTAATATCTGTAATTGGATTAGATTGCAATGTCCAATTGAATCAGGCTCTGTGGGTGGCGTGTATAGAAGCCAGACCCAATGATTCACTGACTCAACGGATAGAGCCCTCACTGGAAATAATACACCCTTTTTATCAGAACCCTGACCCTCCTCCAATACGGTTTCATATTGCAACACCGTAACACCAATCTTTAAATGTGCATAAGCCCGCTCAAAAATATCTATTCCTTTTAATATTACAAGAAATTGACCATTTAAACAATTAAAATGTACTTTAGGAAAGTTTGACCCTCCCTCCCATTAAAAGCTTATTCGTCCAACTTTATCTTAGAGGCATTATCACACAGAGGTCTATAGGCGGCAATTAAAAATGCATACTTAACACACTGTAGCCTCGCATCGAAACAGATTCGTTGTACCCCCCTAAAAACCTCCAAATCAGAATGATATTTCAATTCTACTGCCCCATCCCCACCTGCATCTCGTAAAATATAATCTTTTTTATATCTACAGATGTTAACGTTTAAACTCTCAATAAATAGAACAACCAACCCACTATCCGCCTCGTTATAATTATCTAGTTTAGTCACAATACTACTTACCCAACCTAAAAAAACATAATTTGATAAATGCGGGCGAATTGCTAACATCTCTGTATGCAAGTATTTTTAATAGAGCTCACTTGCATTTTCATTAAAAAAATATTTTTAGTGCTATTGATGCTTTTAAGCTGTCCCTCCCTCCCCACACCCGCATCTGTTTTTCAAGAAGGGCTCTTGATAAGGAATCGTGTTAGCTTATAAATGAATAATATCCAGGGGGTGTTTTTATATACCCTGACATAAAGTGATCACTGAATTTTGCGCAGTAGACATTTGTATGGTGCAAGGCAAAGTTAGAAAGGAAAAAATCTGGAAGTGTAAATATTGGTGGGGTAAAGTTTCACTACTACTACTATCGTTAACCTCAATGGTGGGGGTAGGCATAGAATCGTCAATATCACCACCCCCTATCTGTTCAATTGCATTAGTTACCCATGGTATAGAATCACCCAATTCGCTGAGTATGTCTTCCAGAGTATTTGGGATAGTTGATCTAGCCAACCTGTATTGTCCTGTGACGGAATTTCTTTATGAGAACCCGGTTTAGATGCACTTGTGCGACTATCACCCAAATACTCATTCATAAACCTATTTGTCCATTGCAGATCCTCCACCATATCTATCTCACAACTTAAGTCTTCTAGGCTAGTCATATCCCCGAAATAATCATTTAGAAAGCCCCTTTCCCACTCCATATTATCAACAACAATAAAGTATTCGCATCTCTAAACTCCATTGGCGGTGTAATGATTAGCGCAGGTTCACTGCAAATAAGTGCTTCTTGAGCTTAGGGTGGTGGCGGTAATTCACTGATCTTAATCTATAAGAATAAAATTTATTTTCCATATGCAATATCCACTATTTTATTACGTCAAAAACTATGCCAACTTTTAACCCCGTCAATGCTTAACTTCCCCCTTAGCATTATATTGGCTAAATACTTGTCCACTTCAGTCGTATAAAGTAGCCAAAGAGTGCTCAATCAATTTTATATTTCACCATTTTTTATGATATTAATTTCACTGAAAATAATTGAGCAGAAATGAGCCTGGTACTTATTTACTCGTTGATATACATACACGACGTGAAGTATGATACAAATTTATCTGTCACGGTGTTGGCAATACCTCACTAAGAAGCGATAACCTATTTTTTATCGTAAAGCATTTCAATGCCATTCTAGTCATATGTTTACCCGCTACTAAATAAGTCCCAAAAGACACATACACCACGTGAAGTTTGACTAATGCCATTAAAATAAATGTGCTTCTAGTCACATGTTTACCGGTTGCTAAATAAGCACCAAAAAGTCATGCAACAGAGTTAAATTACTATCTGATTAAGTTTTTTTTGTCCAATCCCCCTCTCATACCCATGAGTAAATAAACACGCGCGCATACACACACCTTCTTGTGTCATGATTGGATAACTATACTTAGAGAATAGTTTTTAAGCTAAATACTTGTCCCCTTCAATCATATAAGGTACCTGCAGACATTTTAACCAATTTCATATTTTGCTCTTTTACGTTATTAATTTCACAGAAAATAATTGAGCAGAAAAAAATGCCGGTACTTATTTACTAGTTGATATACATACACGATGTAAAGTATGATAAAAATATATCTGTCACGGAGTTGGCAACATCTCAATAAGAGGCGATAACCTATTTTTTCCCAAAGCTTTTCAATTCACTTCTATTCACATGTTTATCGGTTACTAAATAAGTACCTAAAGACATATATCAAAGTTAAAACCGTATCTGATTATTGTTTTTTTTAACCCAACCGTCACTCTTTTTTCTTCATCAATTAGCTCTTGAGTGAACACACACGCGCGCATATAACTAGCTGATTAGAAATTATTAACGGAGCAAACAACATTCGTCTCGTTGAGATTTGTTAATTAAAACACACCACTAAATAGATTTCATGGCAAGTGCCATGGCAAAGAGTCTTATTGGCCCCAATCATAGAAGGAAACGATTTACTAAATTATTATAAATAGTTTCGGAATATCAACCTCTTCTTGTCTCTAACAAAAACTCTAAGCTAAGACTCTCGGCTAAAACTCTAAACTCTTAACTAAAACTAAAATAAACTTCAACTCTAACTAAAACTCTAAGCTAAGACTCTAGGCTAGGACTCGTAGGCTAAAACTCTAAGCTAAAACTCTTAACTAAAACTAAACTAGAACTCAACTAGACTAGAACTAGACTAGAAGACTCTAGGCTAAAACTCTAAGCTAAGACTCTTAACTAAACTAAACGAAACTAGAACTCTAGCTAAAACTCTAAGCTAAAACTGTAAACTCTTAACTATAAATAAACTAAAACTCAACTCTAACTGAAACTCTAAGCTAGGAATCTAGGCTAAAACTCTAAGCTAAAACTCTTAACTAAAACTAAACTAAACTACAACTTTAAATAAAACTCTAAAACTCTAAACTCTTAAGTATAACTAAACTAAACTTCAACTCTAACTAAATATCTAAGCTAAGACTCTAGGCTAAAACTCTAAGTTAAAACACTTAACTAAAACTAAACTAGAACTCTAACTGAAACTACTAGCTAAAATTCTGAGCTAAAAACTCTGAACTCTTAAGTATAACAAATCTAAACATCAAGTTTATTAAAAACTGTAAGCTATGACTCTAAGCTAAAACTCGTAGCTAAAACTAAACTAAACCAGAATTCGAGCTAAAACTCTAAGCCATAACTCTAAGCTAAAACTCTAAGCTAAAACTCTTAACTAAAACTAAACTAGACCTCTAACTAAAACTCTAAGCTAAGACTCTGAGCTAGAACTGTAAACTCTCAACTATAAATAAACTAAAATCCAACTCTAACTCAAACTCTAAGCTAGGAATCTAGGCTAAAACTCTAAGCTAAAACTCTTAACTAAAACTAAACTAAACTACAACTTTAAATAAAACTCTAAAACTCTAAACTCTTAAGAATAACTAAACTAAACTTCAACTCTACCTAAATCTCTAAGCTAAGATTCTAGGCTAAAACCCCAAGCTAAAACTCTTAAGTAAAACTAAACCAAACTAAAACTCTAACTAAAACTCTAAGCTAAGACTCTAAGCTAAGACTATAAACTCTTAACAATGACTAAACTAAACTTCAACTCTAACTAAAACTCTAAGCTAGGACTCTAGGCTAAAACTCGAAGCTAAGACTCTTCACTAAAACTAAACTAAACTGCAACTTTAAATTAAACTCTAAAACTCTAAACTCTTAACTATAACTAAACTAAACTTCAACTCTAACTAAAACTCTAAGCTAAGAGTCTAGGCTAAAACTCTAAGTTAAGACTAATTAAAACTCTAAGCTAAGACTCCAAGCTAAAACTATAAACTAAAGCTAAACTAAACTAGAACTCTACCTAAAAACTCTAAGCTAAGACTCTAAGCTAAAACTCTAAACCCTTAACTATAACTAAACTAAACTTCAACTCTAACTATAACTCTAAGATAAGACTCTAAGGTAAAACTCTTAACTAAAAACTAAACTAAACTAGAACTCTAACTAAAACTCTAAGCTATGTCTCTAAGCTAAGACTCTAAACTAATACTCTAAGGTTAAACCCTTAACTATAACTAAACTAAACTTCGATTCTAACTAAAACTCTAAGCAAAGACTCTAAGCTAAAACTTAAAATTCTTAATTATAGCTAAACTAAACACCAAACGTAACTACGTTCTCAGCTAGGACTTTAGGCTAGAACTCTCAAATCTTAACTATGATTAAACTAAAATTCAATTTTAACTAAAACGTTAAGCTCATACTCTAGGCTAAAACTCTAACGGCCTCAGTGTTAATTATCTTAAATTAAATTATAACTAAAACTCCAAGCTAAGACTATAAGATAAAACTCCAAAATCTAAACTATAACTAAACTAAACTAGAAGTCTAACTAAAACTCTAAGCTAAGACTCTAAGCTAAAACTATCAAGTAAAACTAAACTAAACTAAACTTCAACTCTAACTAAAACTCTAAGCTAAGACTCTAATCTAAAACTCTATAACTCTCAACTATAACTAAACTAAACTAGAACTCTAACTAAACTCTAAGATAAGACTCTAAGGTAAAACTCTAAACTCTTAACTAAAACTTAACTAAACTACAACCTTAACTAAAGCTCTAAGCTATGACTCTAAGCTATGACTCTAAGCTAAAACTCTAAACTCTTAACTAAAACTGAAGTAAACTTAAACTCTGACTAAACTCTAAGCTATGAATCTAAGGCAAACTCTAAACTCTTAACTAAAACTAAACTAAACTAGAACTCTAACAAAAATCTAAGCTAAGACTCTAAGCTAAAAATTCTAAACTCTTAACTATAACTAAACTAAACTTCAACTCTAACTAAAGCTCTAAGCTAAGACTCTAGGCTATGACTCTAGGCTAAAACTCTAAGCTAAAACTCTTAACTGAAACTAAACTAGACTAAAACTCAAACAAAAACTCTAAGCTAAGATTCTAAGCTAAAACTCTAAACTCTTAACTAAGACTAAACTAAACTAGAACTTCAACAAAAACTCTAAGCTAAGACTCTAAGCAAAAACTCTAAACTCTTAAATAAAATTAAACTAAACTAGAACTCTAACAAAAATCAAAATGAACTTTGAAACATCAAGAGAATGTATCAGTAACAGGGTAAACCACGAGAAAACATTGGGGGTCCGGGGGTATTTCAGGGGCTCGGGGGTTCTTTAGGGGCTCAGGGGGCCTTTGGGGGCCGGGGGGGCGTTGGGGGTTGTGGTAGGGGGCCCTTTGGGGCTGGGGTTGGGGAACCTTTGGGGTTGGGATAGGAGTATTCACAACACTGTTCTTTGGATGTTGTATATTATAACGACCACATAGTTTTACCCCAAATCATCTTCTAAATAATCTTCTAAAATCATCTTCTAAAATGTTTCAAACTGTTTCGCCCAAATCATCTTCTAAAATTTCTAAAACTGTTTCGCCCAAATCATCTCCTAAAATGTCTCAAACTATTTCGCCTAAATCATCTTCTAAAATGTCTCAAACGGTTTCGCCCAAATAATCCGTAAACGTAATTTCTGCGTGTTCCTTTTGCTTTGGCATCCCTGCGCTGTCATATTTGAAATTCCCGGGAAAAAATTCCCGCGTTAATCTCTTCATCTCTAGGGTGTTCTTGGTTACGCTATTAAGGCTTCGATAGAATATTAATTTATCGCTAAGCCTAAAGACCTGAGAAGCCATATTTAAAAATAAAATATCAATTTATCTCTGTCACTAAAGACCTGATATCTCTCAGACCTAAAGATCAAAGAAGCGATAATGTTTATTACTTCCCCTTTTTTGGATCAATAAATCCCTACCGATTATGCAAATCAATTTCTCAGAAATTCTCTCCCCTCAATTATGTAAATCAATTTCTCAGAAATATGTTCCACTTCGTGGATCAATAATCCTTGAATAAATTATGTTCCCTTCAGAGTTAGACTCAAATATAGATTGCAGCACTGGTGTCACCCAGTAACTCATGATAGCTCCCATCTTCTTTGGCTTATCTGTCTAATATACTAATCTGTCTATCAATCTAATAGGCAGAATAATTGTACCAAACACATTTTGCGTGCAGACCCGCTATACTTTACCCCTCCCCCTCCTAATGTGCAAATCTATACCCCAAATTTATTTCTAAAGTAACGAAGGAACTAACGAAAAAGCCGGTGTGTTCTCTAATTTTACGCAGCGTAAACTTGAGTGAGTGGCACATAATACACAAGTACCAAAATTCCTTCCCCCAATGGAAATTAAAAAAATAAAACTCAAATAAAATTCTCCAATTCGGAAAGCCTTATTTTCCACGGAGGGGGGGGGGTATTTTCTGGGGCGATATTTTCCGCCAGGGGGGCATTTTCTGTGGGGGCGTTTTCAGGGGGTAAATGCCGGTTTTAGGTATCCGTGAATAAGTTCTAAGGCGAGAGTGGAAGTTGGGAGAATTTTCGGAGGTGCCCACCTCACCTGCCCAGAGTCTCAGGCATGTGACCCTAAACTTGAAAAAGTGGAAATTGGCTCAGATTGCTAAACTGAGCTGAGACAATGAATAGATACTATTCGGAAAGTGATTGGAGACGCTGGGCATCCGTCAACAAGTGCTAAATTGAGCGAGGAATTTGGAACAATATTTGGGGGCGCCCATCCGCCCAGAGGTCGGGCAAGTGACCCAAAAATTTAAAAAATTTTTGAAAAATTCAATTTTTTTCAGAATGTGGGGCTAAGCTTAGGCAACGAATAGGTACTATTTGAAAGATAGCTATGGCCTTAAACAATTGTTTGCCTGTTATTTCAAGTAAATTTATGGTCCTAAGTCAATTTTAAATTCTTGGTCAACCTTCTTAAGACCAAAAGCGGGTGTGCCTTGTTTGCCTCTTTTTGAATTCTTGATCAGCATGCCTAAGATTCTAGGCAGGCATCCCTTTCCAAAAATGAACATTAAAAGTATGTGTTCAATAAGAGAGTCATGCATACTCCTGCCATTTACCCGTGCCCCAGCCATTTAAACATTTGCCTCTCAATTACTTGGACTATCTGTCTTGGCTTTTTTCTATCTACAATTACCCAGCGTATTGATGCAACCTATGCAACCTATTGAAAAATACTAGATAACTTCAGTTCCCTACCCCAACCCCACCCCCTACCCCAACCCCAAAGGGCCCCCTACTTCAACCCCAAAGGACCCCCTACCCCAACCCCAAAGGTCCTCCGGGCCTCCAAAGGCCCCCTGAGCCTCCAAAAGAACCCCCGGGCCCCTCAAATGTCCCCGAATCCCCAATGTTTTCTCGTGGTTTACCTTATTACTGATACATTCTCTTGATGTTTCAAAGTTCATTTTTGATTTTTATTAGAGTTCTAGTTTAGTTTAGTTCTAGTTAAGAGTTTAGAGTTTTTAGCTTAGAGTTTTAGCCTACAGTCTTAGCCTAGAGTCTTAGCTTAGAGTTGAAGATTCGTTTAGTTATAGTTAAGAGTTTAGAGCTTTAGCTTAGAGTCATAGCTTAGAGTTTTGGTTAAAGTTGTAGTTTAGTTAAGTTTTAGTTATGAGTTTAGAGTTTTACCTTAGAGTCTTAGCTTAGAGTTTAGTTAGAGTTCTAGTTTAGTTTAGTTATAGTTATAAGTTTAGAGTTTTACTTTATAGTTTTAGTTTAGAGGGTTAGTTTGGAGTTGTAGTTATAGTTGAAGTTTATTTAAGTATTAGTTAAGAGTTTAGAGTTTTAGCCTAGAATCATAGCTTAGAGTTTTAGTTAGATTTCCAGTTTAGTTTAGTTTTAGTTAAGAGTTTAGAATGTTAGCCTAGAATCTTAGCTTAGAGTTTTAGTTAGAGTTTAAGTTTAGTTTAGTTATAGTTAAGAGTTTAGAGTTTTAGCTTTGAGTCTTAGGTTAGAGTCTTAGTTAGAGTTATAGTTCAGTTTAGTTTTAGTTTAGACTTTTAGCTTAGAGTCTTAGCTTAGAGTTTTTAATAGAGTTCTAATTTAGTTTAGTTTTAGTTAAGAGTTCAGAGTTTTACCTTAGAGTCTTAGCTTAGAGTTTTAGTTAGAGTTCTAGTTTAGTTTAGTTATAGTTAAGAGTTTAGAGTTTTAGCTTAGAGTCTTATCTTAGGGTTTTTTTTTAGTTCTAGTTTAGTTTAGTTTTAGTTAAGAGTTTAGAGTTTTAGCTTAGAGTCATATCTTAGAGTTTTAGTTAGAGTTGAAGTTTAGTTTAGTAAGAGTTAATAGTTTAGAGTTTTAGCTTATCGTCTTAGGGTTAGAGCTTAGTTAGAGTTCCTGTTTAGTTTAGTTTTAGTTAAGAGTTTTAACTTAGAGTTTTAGATAGAGTTGAATTTTAGTTTTGTTATAATAGAGAGTTTAAAGTTTTAGCTTAGAGTCATAGCTTAGAGTTTTAGTTAGAGTTGTATTTTAGTTTGGTTTTAGTTAAGAGTTTTAGATTAGAGTCTCAGCTTAGAGTCTTAGCCTAGAATCTTAGCTTAGAGATATAGTTAGAGTTGTAGTTTAGTTTAGTTTAGTTAAGAGTTTTAGCTTCGAGTTTTAGCCTAAATCCCTAGCTTAGAGTTTCAGTTAGCGTTGAACTTTAGTTTATTTATAGTTAAGAGTTTAAAGTTTTAGCTTAGAGTCATAGCTTAGAGTTTTGGCTAGAGAGTTTAGTTATAGTTAAAAGTTTTAGCTTAGAGTCTTATCTTAGAGTTTTAGTTAGAGTTCTAGTTTAGTTTAGTTTTGGTTAAGTGTTTTAGCTTAGAGTTTGAGCCTAGATTCTTAGCTTAGAGTTTCAGTTAGAGTTGAATTTTAGTTTATTTATAGTTAAGAGTTTACAGTTTTAGCTTAGAGTCATAGCTTAGAGTTTTAGCTAAAGTTCTAGTTTAGTTTAGCTTAGTTAAGAGTCTTAGTCTAGAGTTTTAGCCTAGAGTCTTAGCTTAGACTTTAGTTAGAGTTGAAGTTTAGTTTAGTTATATTTAAGAGTTTAGAGTTTTAGCTTAGAGTCTTATCTTAGAGTTTTAGTTAGAGTTCTAGTTTAGTTTAGTTTTAGTTAAGAGTTTTAGCTTAGAATTTAAGCCTAGATTCCTAGCTTAGAGTTTCAACTAGAGTTGGATTTTATTATATTTATGGTCACGAGTTAGTAGTTTTAGGTTAGAGTCCTAGCTTAGAGTTTTAGTTACAGTTTTAGTTTAGTTAAGTTAAGAGTTTTGGCTTAGAGTTTTAGACTAGAATCTTAGCTTAGAGTTTTAGTTAGACTTGAAGTTTAGTTTAGTTATAGTTAAGAGTTTAGACTTTTAGCTTAGAGTCTTATCTTAGAGTTTAAGTTAGAGTTAGAGTTCAACTCTAACTAAAACTCTAAGCTAAGACTCTAAGCTAAAACTCTTAACTATAGCTAAACTAAACTTCAACTCTAACTAAACTCTAAGCTAAGACTTTAGGCTAAAACTCTAAACTCTTAACTAAAACTAAACTAAAACTCTAACTAAGACTCTAAGCTAAGACTTTAGGCTAAAACTCTAAACTCTTAACTATAACTAAACTAAACTTCAACTCTAACCAAAACTCTAAGCTAAGACTCTAAGCTAAAACTATAAAGTAGAACTAAACTAAACTAAACTGAAACTCTAACTAAAACTCTAAGCTAAGATTCTAAGCTAAAACTCTAAACTCTTAACTATAACTAAACTAAACTAGAACTCTAACTAAACTCTAAGCTAAGATTCTAAGCTAAAACTCTAAACTCTTAACTATAACTAAACTAAACTAGAACTCTAACAAAAACTCTAAGCTATGACCCTAAGCTAAAAACTCTAAACTCTTAACTATAACTAAACTAAACTTCAACTCTAGCTAAAGCTCTAATCTGAGACTCTAGTCTAAAACTCTAAACTCTTAACTAAAACTTAACTAAACTACAACTTTAACTAAAACTCTAAGCTCAGACTCTAAGCTAAAACTCTAAATTCTTAACTATAACTAAACTAAGCTTTAACTCTAACTAAAACTCTAAGCTAAGACTCTAGGCTAAGAGTCTAGGCTAAAACTCTAAGTCAAAACTCTAAACTAAAATTAAAATATACTATAACTCTAACAAAACTCTAAGCTAAGACTCTAAGCTAAAACTCTAAACTCTTAACTATAACTAAACGAAACTTCAACTCTAACTAAAACTCTAAGCTAAGACTCTAAGCTAAAACTTTAAACTCTTAACTAAAACTAAAGTAAACTTCAACTCTAACTAAAACTCTAATCTATGACTATAGGCTAAAACTATAAACTCTGAACTAAAACTAAACTAAACTAGAACTCTAAGCTAAGACTGTATGTTACAATTCTAAACTCTTAACTAAAACTAAACTAAACTAGAACTCTAATAAAATCTCTAAGCTAAGACTAAGCTAAAACCCTAAACTCTTAACTATTACTAAACTTAACTTCAACTCTAACAAAAACTCTAAGCTAAGACTCTAGGCTAAAACTCTACGCTAAAACTCTTAACTGAAACTAAACTAGACTAGAACTCAAACAAAAACTCTAAGCTAAGATTCTAAGCTAAAACTCTAAACTCTTAACTAAAACTAAACAAAACTAGAACTTCAACAAAAACTCTAAGCTAAGACTCTAAGCAAAAACTCTAAATTCTTAAATAAAACTAAACTAAACTAGAACTCTAACAGAAATCAAAATGAACTTTGAAACATCAAGAGAATTTATCAGTAACAAGGTAAACCATGAGAAAACATTGGGGGTCTGGGGATATTTGAGGGGCTCTGGGGTTCTTGAGGGGCTCAGGGGGCCTTTGGGGGCCCGGGGGCCTTTGGAGGCCCAGGGGGCCTTTGGGTTTGAGGTAGGGGGCCGTTTGGGGTTGGGTTAGGGGAGCCCTGTGGGGTTGGGGTAGGAGACTTCACAATACTGTTCAATGGATGTTGTTTATTATAACGACCACATAGTTTCACCCCAAATTATATTCTATATCATCTTCTAAAATGTCTCAAACTGTTTCGCCCAAATCATCTTCTAAAATATCTCAAACTGCTTTGCCCAAATCATCTCCTAAAATGTTTCAAACTGTTTCGCCTAAATTATCTTCTAAAATGTCTCAAACGGTTTCGCCCAAATAATCCCTAAACGTAATTTCTGCGTGTTCCTTTTGTTTTGGCATCCCTGCGCTGTCACATTTGAAATTCCCGGGAAAAAATTCCCGCGTTAATCTCTTCATCTTTAAGGTGTTCTTGGTTACTCTATTAAGGCTTCGATAGAATATTAATGTATCGCTAAGCCTAAAGACCTGAGAAGCCATATTTAAAAATAAAATATCAATTTATCTCTGTCACTAAAGACCTGATATCTCTCAGAGCTAAAGATCAAAGAAGCCATAATGTTTATTACTTCCCCTTTTTTGGATCCATAAATCCCTGCCGATTATGCAAATCAATTTATCAGAAATTGACTCCCCTCGATTATGTAAATCAATTTCTCAGAAATCTGTCCCCCTTCGTGGATCAATAATCCTTGGATAAATTATGTTCCCTTCAGCGTTAGACTCAATTATAGATGGCAGCAGTGGTGTCGCCCAGTAACTCATGATAGCTCCCAACTTATTTGTCTTATCTGTCTTATCCAACTTATCTGTCTATCTATCTAATATGCAAAATAATTGTACCAAACACATTTTGCGTGCAGACCCGCTATACTTTACCCCTCCCCCTCCTAATGTGCAAATCTATACCCCAAATTTATTTCTAAAGTAACGAAGAAACTAAAGAAAAAACCGGTGTGTTCTCTAATTTGAGAACACACCGAGTGAGTGGCACATAATACACAAGTACCAAAATTCCTTCCCCGAATGGAAATTAAAAAATAAAACTCAAATAAAATTCTCAAGTTTGGAAAGCCTTATTTTCCACGGAGGGGGGGGGGTATTTTCTGGGGCGATATTTTCCACCAGGGGGGCATTTTCTGCGGGGGGCGTTTTCAGGGGGGTAAATTCCGGTTTTAGGTATCCGTGAATAAGTTCTAAGGCGAGAGTGGAAGTTGGGACAATTTTTGGAGGTGCCCACCTCACCTGCCCAGAGTCTCAGGCAAGTGACCCTAAACTTGATAAAGTGGAAATTGGCTCAATTTGCTAATCTGAGCTGAGACAATGAATAGATACTATTCGGAAAGTGATTGGAGACGCTGGGCATCCGTCAACAAATGCAGAATTGAGCGAGGAATTTGGGACAATATTTGGGGGCGCCCATCCGCCCAGAGTCTCTGGCAAGTGAGCCAAACATTTAAAAAAATTTTTGAAAAATTCAATTTTTTTCAGAATGTGGGGCTAAGCTTAGGCAACGAATAGGTACTATTTGAAAGATAGATATGGCTTTAAACAATTGTTTGCCTGTTATTTCAAGCAAATTCCATGGTCCTATGTCAATTTTAAATTTTTGGTCAACCTCCTTAAGACCATAGGCGGGTGTGCCTTGTTTGCCTCTTTTTAAATTCTTGATCAGCATGCCTAAGACTCTAGGCAGGCATGCCTTTCCAAAAAGGAACATTATAATTATGTGTCCAATAAGAGAGTCATGCATACTCCTGCCATTTACCCGTGCCTCAGCCATTTAAACATTTGCCTCTCAATTACTTGGACTATCTGTCATGGCTTTTCTCTATCTACAATTTCCCAGCGTATTGATGCAACCTATGCAACCTATTGAAAAATACAAGATAACTTCAGTTCCCTACCCTAACCCCAAAGGGCCCCCCTACCCAAACCCCAAAGGACCCCTACCCCAACCCCAAAGGGCCCCTTACCCCAACCCCAAAGGCCCTCCTGGACTCCAAAGGCCCCCTGAGCCCCCAAATGAACCCCCGGTCCCCTCAAATGCCCCCGGACCCCCAATGTTTTCTCGTGGTTTACCTTGTTACTGATACATTCTCTTGATGTTTCAAAGTTCATTTTAGATTTTTGTTAGAGTTATAGTTTAGTTTAGTTTTAGTTAAGAGTTTAGAGTTTTTAGCTTAGAGTCTTAGCTTAGAGTTTTTGTTTAAGTTATAGTTTAGTTTAGTTTTATTTAAGAGTTTAGAGTTTTAGCTTAGAGTCTTAGCTTAGAGTTTTTGTTTGAGTTCTAGCCTAGTTTAGTTTTAGTTAAGAGTTTAGAGTTTTAGCCTAGAGTCCTAGCCTGGAGTCTTAGCTTAAAGTTTTAGTTAGAGTTGAAGTTTAGTTTAGTTTTAGTTAAGAGTTCAGAGTTTTAGCTTAGAGTCTTAGCTTAGAGTTTTTGTTAGAGTTGTTGTTTAGTTTAGTTTTAGTTAATAGTTTAGAGTTTTAGCTTAGAGTCTTAGCTTGGAGTTTTAGTTAGAGTTGAAGTTTAGTTTAGTTACAGTTAAGAGTTTAGAGTTTTAACTTAGAGTCTTAGCTTAGAGTTTTAGTTAGAGTTCTCGTCTGGTTTAGTTTTAGTTAAGAGTTTTAGCTTAGAGTTTTAGCCTAGAGTCTTAGCTTAGAGTCTTAGATTATATTTTTATTTAGAGTTGAATTTTATGTCAGTTATCGCTAAGATTGAATATTTTTACCTTAGATTCTTATATTCTATATTTATTCATATCTTAAGTTTAATTTATTGTTAGTTAAGAGTTTAGAGTTTTAGCTTAGAGTCTTAGCTTAAAGTTTGTAGTTAGAGTTGAAGTTTAGTTTAGTTTTAGTTAAGAGTAAAGAGTTTTACCTTAGAGTCTTAGCTTAGAGTTTAGTTAGAGTTCTAGTTTACTGTAGTTTTAGCTTAGAGTTTTAGCCTAGAGTCTTAGCTTAGAGTTTTTGTTCGATTTGTAGTTTATTTTTCTTTTAATTAAGAGTTTGAAGTTGTACCTTAGAGTGTAAAATTAAAGTCTCTTTTAAGAGTTTAGAGTTATATTTTTGAGTCTTCTCTTAGAGTTTTTGTTAAAGCTCTATATTAGGTTAGATTTAGTTAAGAGTTTTAGCTTAGAATCTTAGCTT
The DNA here is from genome assembly GCF_049724085.1 of Artemia sp. Qi Xiang Cuo. Lineage (NCBI taxonomy): Eukaryota > Metazoa > Arthropoda > Branchiopoda > Anostraca > Artemiidae > Artemia > Artemia sp. Qi Xiang Cuo. Next base: position 52,793,240 of record NC_142803.1, read on the forward strand.
AGAGTTTTAGTTAGAGTTGAAGTTTAGTTTAGTTATAGTTAAGAGTTTAGAGTTATACATTCTCTTGATGTTTCAAAGTTCATTTTTGATTTTTGTTAGAGTTCTAGTTTAGTTTAGTTTTAGTTAAGAGTTAAGAGTTTTTAGCTTAGAGTCTTAGCTTAGAGTTTTTGTTGAAGTTCTAGTTTAGTTTAGTTTTAGTTAAGAGTTTGTAGTTTTATTTTAGATTATTATCTTAGAGTTTTTGTTTGAGTTCTAGTCTAGTTCAGTTTTAGTTAAGAGTTTTAGCTTAGAGTTTTAGACTAGAGTCCTAGCCTAGAGTCTTAGCTTAGAGTTTTAGTTAGAGTTGAGGTTTAGTTTAGTTATAGTTAAGAGTTTAAAGTTTTAGCTTAGAGTCTTAGCTTAGATTTTTTGTTAGAGTTCTATTTTAGTTTAGTTTTAGTTAAGAGTTTAGAGTTTTACCTTAGAGTCTTAGCTTGGAGTTTTAGTTAGAGTTGAAGTTTAGTTTAGTTACAGTTAAGAGTTTGGAGTTTTAACTTAGAGTCTTAGCTTAGAGTTTTTGTTAGAGTTCTAGTCTAGTTTAGTTTTAGTTAAGAGTTTTAGCTTAGAGTTTTCGCCTAGAGTCTTAGCCTAGAGTCTTAGCTTAGAGTTTTAGTTAGAGTTGAAGTTTAGTTCAGTTATAGTTAAGAGTTTAGAGTTTTACCTTAGAGTCTTAGCTTAGAGTTTTAGTCAGAGTTGAAGTTTACTTTAGTTTTAGTTAAAATTTTAGAATTTTACCTTGGAGTCTTAGCTTAGAGTTTTAGTTAGAGTTGAAGTTTAGTTTAGTTTTAGTTAAGAGTAAAGAGTTTTACCTTAGAGTCTTAGCTTAGAGTTTAGTTAGAGTTCTAGTTTAGTTTAGTTTTAGTTAAGACTTTATAGTTTTAGCCTAGAGTCTTAGCTTAGAGTTTTGGTTAGAGTTGAAGTTTAGTTTAGTTATAGTTTACAGTTTAAAGTTTTAGCCTAGAATCTTAGATTAGAGTTTTGTTAGATTTCTAGTTTAGTTTAGTTTTAGTTAAGAGTTTAGAGTTTTAGCTTAGAGTCTTAGCTTAGAGTTTTAGTTAGATTTGAAGTTTAGTTTAGTTATAGTTAAGAGTTTAGAGTCTTAGCTTAGAGTCTTAGCTTAGAGTTTTAGTTAGAGTTGAACTCTAACTTTAACTAAAACTCTAAGTTAAGACTCTAAGCTAAAACTCTAAACTCTAAACTATAACTAAACTAAACTTCAATTCTAATTAAAACTCTAAGTTAAGACTCTAAGCGAAAACTCTAAACTCTTAACTATAACTAAACTAAACTTCAACTCTAACTAAAACTCTAAGCTAAGACTCTAGGCTAGGACTCTAAAACTCTTAACTAAAACTAAACCAGACTAGAACTCAACTAGACTAGAACTAGACTAGAAGACTCTAGGCTAAGACTCAAAGCTAAGACTCTTAACTAAACTAAACTAGAACTCTAGCTAAAACTCTAAGCTATGACTCTAAGCTAGAACTGTAAACTCTTAACTATAAATAAACTAAAACTCAACTCTAACTCAATCTCTAAGCTAGGAATATAGGCTAAAACTCTAAGCTAATACTCTTAAGTAAAACTAAACTAAAATACAACTTTAAATAAAACTCTAAACTCTTAACTATAACTAAACTAAACTTCAACTCTAACTAAATCTCTAAGCTAAGACTCTAGGCTAAGACTCTAAGCTAAAACACTTAACTAAAACTAAACTAAACTAGAACTCTAACTAAAACTCTAAGATAAGACTCTAAGCTAAAACTCTAAACTCTTAACTGCAACTAAACTAAACTTCAACTCTAACTAAAACTCTAAGCTAAAACTCTAGGCTAAAACTCTTAACTAAAACTAAACTAAACTAGAACTCTAACTAAAACTCTAAGCTAAGACTCTAGGCTAAAACTCTAAGCTAAGACTCTTAACTAAACCAAACTAAACTAGAACTCTAGCTAAAACTCTAAGCTATGACTCTGAGCTAGAACTGTAAACCCTAAACTATAAATAAACTAAAATCCAACTCTCACTCAAACTCTAAGCTAGGAATCTAGCTTAAAACTCTAAGCTAAAACTCTTAACTAAAACTAAACTAAACTACAACTTTAAATAAAACTCTAAAACTCTAAACTCTTAACTATAACTAAACTAAACTTCAACTCTAACTAACACTCTAAGCTAAGACTCTAGGCTAAAACTCTAAGCTAAGACTCTTAACTAAACTAGAACTCTAGCTAAAACTCTATGCTATGACTCTAAGCTAGAACTGTAAACTCTTAACTATAAATAAACTAAAACTGAAATCTAACTCAAACTCTAAGCTAGGAATCTAGGCTAAAACTCGAAGCTAAAACTCTTAACTAAAACTAAACTAAACTACAACTTTAAATAAAACTCTAAAACTCTAAACTCTTAACTATAACTAAACGAAACTTCAACTCTAACTAAAACTCTAGGCTAAAATTCTAATGTGATACTCTAAACTCTAAACTAAAACTAAACTAAAGTTTAACTCTATCAAAAACCTTAAGCTATGACTCTAGGCTTAAAACTCTAAACTCTTAACTATAACTAAACTAAATGTCAACTCTAACTAAAACTCTAAGCTAAGATTCTAGGCTAAAACTCTAAACTAAAACTAAACTCAACTAGAACTCTAACTAAAGCTCTAAGCTAAGACTCGAAGCTAAAACTCTAAACTCTTAACTATAACTAAACTAAACTTCAACTCTAACTAAAACTCTAAGCTAAGATTCTAGGCTAAAACTCTAAAATAAAACTATACTAAAGTAGAACTCTAATTAATCCCTAAGCTAAGACTCTAGGCTAAAACTCTTAACTAAAACTAAACTAAACTAGAACTCTAACTAAAACTCCGAGCAATGATTTTAGACTAAAACTCTAAACTCTTAACTATAACTAAACTAAACTTCAACTCTAATTACAACTCTAAGCTAAGACTCCAAGCTAAAACTATAACTAAAGCTAAACTAAACTAGAACTCTACCTAAAAACTCTAAGCTAAGACTCTAAGCTAAAACTCTAAACCAAGCTAAAACTATAACTAAAGCTAAACTAAACTAGAACTCTACCTAAAAACTCTAAGCTAAGACTCTAAGCTAAAACTCTAAACCCTTAACTATAACTAAACTAAACTTCAACTCTAACTAAAACTCTAAGCTAAGACTCTAAGGTAAAACTCTAAACTAAAACTAAACTATACTAGAACTCTAACAAAAACTCTAAGCTATGTCTCTAAGCTAAAACTCTAAACTCTTAACTATAACTAAACTAAACTTCAATTCTAACTAAAACTCTAAGCTAAGACTCTAAGCTAAAACTCCGAATTCTTAGCTATAGCTAAACTAAACTTCAACTCTAACTAAACTCTAAGCTAAGACTCTAGGCTAAAACTCTCAACTTTTAACTATAACTAAACTAAACTTCACCTCTAACTAAAACTCAAAGTTAAGACTCTAAGCTAAAACTCCAAACTCGTAATTATAACTAAACTAAACTTCAACTCTAACTAAACTCTAAGCTAAGACTTTAGGCTCAAACTCTCAACTCTTAACTATAACTAAACTAGACTTCAACTCTAACTAAAACTCTAAGCTAAGACTCTAAGCTAAAACTCTAAACTCTTAACTAAAACTAAACTAAACTAGAAGTCTAACTAAAACTCTAAGCTAAGACTCTAAGCTAAAACTATCAAGTAAAACTAAACTAAACTAAACTTCAACTCTAACTAAAACTCTAAGCTAAGACTCTAATCTAAAACTCTAAACTCTCAACTATAACTATAACTAAACTAAACCAGAACTCTAACTAAACTCTAAGACAAAACTCTAAGGTAAAACTCTAAACTCTTAACTAAAACTAAACTAAACTAGAACTCTAACAAAAACTCTAAGCTAAGACTCTAAGCTAAAACCTCTAAACTCTTAACTATAACTAAACTAAACTTCAACTCTAACAAAAGCTCTAAGCTAAGACTCTAGGCTAAAACTCTAAACTCTTAACTAAAACATAACTAAACTACAACCTTAACTAAAACTCTAAGCTATGACTCTAAGCTAAAGCTCTAAACTCTTAACTACAACTAAACTAAACTTCAACTCTAAGCTAACACTCTAGGCTAAAACTCTAAGCTAAAACTCTTAACTAAAACTAAACTAGACTAGAACTCAACAAAAACTCTAAGCTAAGACTCAAAGCTAAAACTCTAAACTCTTAACTGTTACTAAACTAAACTTCATCTCTAACTAAAACTCTAAGCTAAGGCTCTAAGCTAAAACTGTAAACTCTTAACTAAAACTAAACTAAACTAGAACTTCAACAAATGCTCTAACCTAAAACTCTAAGCTAAAAACTCTAAACTCTTAACTAAAACTAAACTAAGCTAGAATTCTAACAAAAATCTAAAATGAAATTTGAAACATCAAGAGAATGAATCAGTAACAAGGTAAACCACGAGAAAACATTGGAGGTCTTGGGGCATTTGAGGGGTCCGGGGGTTATTTGGGGTTCGGAGGCATTTGTTGGCCGGGGGGCCTTGGGTGGCCCTGGGGTCTTTGGGGGCTCGGGTGGCCCGAGGGGCTCCTGGGGCCTTTGGCGGCCGGGGGGGCCTTGGGGGTTGGGGTAGGGGGATCCTTTGGAATTAAGGTAGCGGGGGTCCTTTGGGGTTGAGGAAGGGGACCTCACAACACTGTTCAATGGAAATTGTTTATTATAACGACCACAGATTTTCACCCCAAATCATCTTCTAAATCATCTTCTAAAAATGTTTCAAACTGTTTCGCCCAAATCTTCTTCTAAAATGTCTCAAACTGTTTCGCCCAAATCATATTCTAAAATGTCTCAAACTGTTTCGCCTAAATCATCTTCTAAAATGTCTCAAACGGTTTAGCCCAAATAATCTCTAAACGTTATTTCTGCGTGCTCCTTTTGTTCTGGCATCCCTGCGCTGTCACATTTGAAATTCCCGGGAAAATGTTTCCCGCGTTAATCTCTTCATCTCTAAGGTGATCTTGGTTACTCTATTAAGGCTTCGATAGAATATTAATTTATCGCTAAGCCTAAAGACCTGAGAAGCCATATTTAAAAATAGAATATCAATTTATCTCTGTCACTAAAGACCTGAAATCTCTCAGACCTAAAGATCAGAGAAGCCACATTGTTTCTTAATTCCCCTTTCGTGGAACAATAATTCCCTGCCGATTATGCAAATCAATTTCTCAGAAATTCTCTCCCCTCGATTATGTAAATCAATTTTTCAGAAATCTGTCCCCCTTCGTGGGTGAATAATCCTTGAATAAATTAAGTTCCCATCAGCGTTAGACTCAATTGTAGATGGCAGCAGTTGTGTTCGCCCAGTAACTCATGATAGCTCCCTACTTATTTGGCTTATCTATCTAATATACTAATCTGTCTATCTATCTAATATGTAGAATAATTGTACCAAACCCATTTTGCGTGCAGAACCGCTATACGTTACCCCTCCCCCTCCTAATGTGTAAATGTATACCCCAAATTTATTTCTAAAGTAACGAAGGAACTAACGAAAAAACCGGTGTGTTCTCGAATTTTAAACAGCGTATACTTGAGTGAGTGGTACATAATACACAAGTACCCAAATTCCTTCCCCCAATAGAAATTAAAAAATAAAACTCAAATAAAATTCTCAAATTCGGAAAGCCTTATTTTCCACCGAGGGGGGAGTATTTTCTGGGGCTATATTTCCCGCCAGGGGGGCATTTTCTGCGGGGGGCGTTTTCAGGGGGGTAAATACCGTCCACCGACAGTCATAATGGTGTATATCCCTACAGAACCGACTGATGGAGCCATTAGTGACTCCAGTAAATGTTGTATACTTCAACAGGAACACATAGACAGGATCAGAGGTAAAAATATGGTATTTTTTTGTTGGGGAACTTTAATCCCCAGGCTGGTAAAAATGGGAACAGATGGGTGGTGTCCTAGATTGCGTTTGGCTAAGGAAGGGAAATAGCAATGTTAATAGACTGTCATGAATTTGTAGGTAAAATTAAGTAAGTAAGTATAACGGCACTAGACCCTTAAGGTCCAAACCGGCGGTGCTGATTATCCGTTTCGTGGCCCTTCAGCCAAGGTTTGCAATGAGGGCTGGGGGCCATCCATCCTACGCTCTCGCACACCTTTCTTGCTTAATCTAGTTATAATCAATGTTGTATTAAGTCAAAAAATGACTCAATAGTCAATCTGGTACCCACATGATGGTAAAGTTACCAGTGGTGTCATTGGGGGGGGGGGGGGGCAAAGGGGTTCATTTGACCCCCCCTCCAATAATTCGGAGATAAAAAATTATTTTATAGTCCATGTCCTTTGACTCTCCGTATGTGGACCCCTCTTACCCCCCCCCCCCCAAAAAAAAATGCCTGAGCCACGCCCCTGAAAAAAGTCAAGCATACCGTAATATTCTATTGTAAATTGAAGGCTGACAGAATATTAATTAACAGGATTAGTTCACATGCATGAATGTTGTTAGCAGTGTAGTTACAATGCTTACATGCGGGCAGTCCCCCCAACATACAAGTGCACAGTACTCCTTTACTATGTCAATGAAAGAGAGCTTACAGTACTCCTTTACTATGTTAATCTAAGGTAGCAGACAGATAGGACATTACAAGTAATATAGGTAACAAAAAAATTCATATTACCTTTTATACAGGTATCATAAAAAACACCACATCTAAAAAGTCATATCTTTGGTTGTTTTTTTTTATATTGTAATTATAATCACCATACCATGAAAATTCGTGGTGTTCACACTACAATGCTTTTGTATTAAATACCATGTTTCTGTTAAAAGTCATGAGTGTTTTCATGCATTGATGGTTCTTTTCCTGGTATGATTAAATGAAGTAACGAAATTCTGTCTGTTAAGCAATATGTTAGGCGTGGTTTTTTTTTTTTATTTAACCTTGAACACGGGTATTAAAACTCTGACAATGAGTTATTTTCTCAGTTCAAAAAACAATCCTTAGAAATCCTTGGAAATCAAGTAGTGAGGTGATTATGAGTATGAACCATCAAGGACCGTAAGCACCATTGACCCCAAACCACCAAGGACCTCAATCTCAGAAGCCTCCCCCTCCCCCCCACCTCCAAGGGGCACCCTCCCTTCCCCATCTTTTTGGCCCCCTCACCCCTAAATTCCCCCCAACCATTTTTTTGTCATGGTATTTTTTTTCAATTTTTTTAACATCTCTTAGAATGACATGAAACATACTTAAAACATAAGAAAATCACATTTTATATTCACCAAATTCAAAGTGAGAATGATATAGAAATGTTACTCGTGAATTTTACTATTAGAGAAATATTGTTTTTAGTAGCACTTTTTTTTATTGGACTAAATTTTTTTTGGGACTTCAAAGTTATTCAACTTTTTTTACGTATCTTAAAATGAGAGTTATGGTTTTAGTTTAGTTTTAGTTAAGAGTTTTAGTTTAGAGTCTTAGCTTAGAGTTTTAGTTAGAGTTCTAGTTTAGTTTAGTTTTAGCTAGGAGTTTTAATCTAGAGATGTAGTTTAGTTTTAGTTAAAGTTTTAGTTTATAGTTTTAGTTTAGAGATATAGTTTAGTTTAGTTTAAGTTAAGAGTCTTAGCTTAGAGTTTTAGCATAGAATCTTAGCCTAGAGTTTTTAGTTACAGTTATAGTTTAGTTTAGTTTCAGGTTAGATTTTTATTTTAGAGTTATAATTTAGTTTAGTTGTATTTTAGAGTCTATAGTTTTAGCTTAGAGTTTTTAGTTACACTTATAGCTTAGTTTAGTTTCAGTTAAGAGTTTTAGTTAAGAGTTATAGTTTAGTTTAGTTTTAGTTAAGATCTTTAGCCTAGAGTCTTAGCATAGAGTTTTTAGTTACACTTATAGTTTAGTTTAGTTTCAGTTAAGAAATTTAGTTCAAAGTTATAGTTTAGTTTTGTTTTAGTTAAGAGCTTTAGCTTAGAGTTTTAGCCAAGAGTCTTAGCTTATAGTTTTTAGTTACACCTATAGTTTTGTTTAGTTTCAGTTAAGAGTTTTAGCTTAGAGGTATAGTTTAGTTTAGTTTTACTTTTTTAAGAGTTTTAGTTTAGAGTTTTAGCCTAGAGTCTTATCTTAGTGTTTTAAGTTAGAATTATAGTTTAGTTTAGTTTCAGCTAAGGTTTTTAGTTTAGACCTATAGTTTAGTTTTAGTTAAGAGTTTTAGTTTAAAGTTTTAGCTTAGAGTCTTATCTTAGAGTTGTAGTTTAGTTTTAGTTAAGAGTTTTAGTTTAGAAATTAAATTTTTATCTTAGAACCTTATCTTAGAGTTTTAGTTAGAGTTTATAGTTTAGTTTAGTTTTAGTTAAGAGTTGTAGTTTATTTTTAGTTAAGAGTTATAGTTTAGAGTTTTTAGTTTTAGTTTAGAGTCAAAGCTTAGAGTTTCAGTTAGAGTTATAATTTATTTTAATTTTAGTCTAGAGTTTTAGCTTAGAGTTTTAGTTTAGATTTTAATTCAGAGTTTTAGTGTAGAGTTTTAGTTTAGAGTTTCAGTTTAGAGTCAGTCTAGAATTTTTGTTTAGTTTTAGTTAAGAGTTTTAGTTTAGATTTTAGTTTATAGTCGTAGCTTAGAGTTTTAGTTAGAATTACAGTTTAGTTTAGTTATAGTTTAGTTTAGTTTTAGTGTAGAGTTTTACTTTAGAGTTTTAGTTTAGAGTTCTTAGTTTGACTTATAGTTTAGTTTAGTTATAGTTTAGTTTAGAGTTGCAGTTTAGCTTTAATTACGAGTTTTAGTTTAGAGTTTAGAGTTTCAGTTAAGACTCGTAGCTTAGAGTTTTAGTTTAGAATCTGAGCTTAGAGATTTATTTAGAGTTATATTTAGTTTAGTTTTAGTTAAGAGTTTTAGTTTAGAGTCTTAGCTTAGAGTTTTATTTATAGTTATAGTTTAGTTTAGTTTTAGTTGAGAATTTAGAGTTTTAGCTTAGAGTCTTGGTTTAGAGTTTTAGTTAGAGTTATGGTTTAATTTCGTTTTAGTTAGGAGGTTTAGTTTAGATCTCTAGTTTAGTTTTAGTTAAGAGTTTTAGTTTAGAGTTTTATTTAGAGTTATAGTTTTTGTTTAGTTCTAGTTAAGAGTTTTTGTTTAGATATTGGAGTTGTAGTTTTGATTCTTAGCTCAGAGTTTTAGTTAGAGTTATGGTTTAATTTCGTTTTAGTTAGGAGCTTTAGTTTAGATCTCTAGTTTAGTTATAGTTAAGAGTTTTAGTTTAGAGTTTTAGTTTTGAGTTTTAGTTAGAGTTATATTTTTAGTTTAGTTCTAGTTAAGAGTTTTTAGTTTAGAGTCTTAGCTTAGAGTTTTAGTTGGAATTATAGTTTAGTTTAGTTTTAGTTTTGAGTTTTAGTTTAGAATTAAAAGTTTTAGTTTAGAGTCTTAGCTTAGAGTTTTAGCTATAGTTACAGTTTAGTTTGATTTTAGTTGAGAATTTAGAGTTTTAGTTTAGACTCTTAGCTTAGAGTTTTTGTTAGAGTTATGGTTTAGTTTAGTTTTAGTTAGGAGATTTAGTTTAGATCTCTAGTTTAGTTTTAGTTAAGTATTTTAGTTTAGAGTTTTACTTTAGAGTTTTAGTTAGAGTTATAGTTTTAGTTAAGAGTTTTAGTTTAGATATTGGAGTTTTAATTTCGATTCTTAGCTTACAGTTTTAGCTAGATCTATAGTTTAGTTTAGTTTTAATTCAGAGTTTTAGTTTAGAGTCTTAGCATAGAGTTTTAGTTAGAGTTATAGTTTAGTTTAGTTAAGAACCTCAGTTTAGATTTGTTGTTTAGTTTTAAATAAGAGTTTTAGTTTAGAGTTTAGAGCTTTAGTTAGACTTATAGTTTAGTTTAGTTTTAGTTTAGAGTCTAGAGTTTTAATTTAGAGTGTTAGCTTAGAGTTTTAGTTAGACTTATAGTTTAGTTTAATTTTAGTTGAGAGTTTTAGTTTAAACTTGTAGTTTAGTTTTAGTTAAGAGGTTTAATTCAGAGTTGTAGTTTAGTTTTAGTTAAGAGTTTTAGTTTAGAGTATACAGTATTAGCTTAGAGTCGTAGCTTAGAGTTTTAGTTACAGTTATAGTTTACTTTACTTTCAGTTAAGAGTTTTAGTTTAAAGCTGTAGTTTAGTTTTAGCTAAGTGTTTTACTTTAGAGTTTAGAGTTTTAGTTTAGGGTTTTAGCTTGGAGTTTTAGTTAGAGTTATTGTTTAGTTCAGTTTTAGATTAGAGTTATAGTCTAGCTCAGAGTCTTAGTTTTGAGTTTAGAGTTTTACTTTACCGTCTTCACTTAGAGTAGGTTTTATTCATTTTTAAGGTTAATTTAGGCTAGGTTACGCACGCGTGCGTAACCTAGCCTAAATTAACCTTAAAAATGAATAAAACCCACTTAACTCTCAAACTAAACTAAAACTATAACTCTAAATAAAACTCTAAACTAAAACTCTAAACTAAAACTCTTAACTAAAACTAAACTAGAGATCTAAACTAAAGCTTCTAGCTAAAACTAAACTAAATCACAACTCTAACTAAACTCTAAGCGAAGACTCTAACTAAAGCTCTAAATCCTCAACTAAAACTAAACGAAACTATAAATATAACTAAAACTCTAAGCTAAGACTCTAAACTAAAACTCGAAACTCTAAACTAAAACTCTTAACTAAAACTAAACTAAACTATAACTCTAACTAAAACTTCAAGCTCAGATTCTAAACTTAACTCTAAGTTAAGACTCTAAACTGAAACTCTAAACTCTAAAATAAAACTCTTAACTAAAACTAAACTACAACACTAAACTAAACTATAATAAACTAAACTATAACTCTAGCTAAAACTCTAAGCTAAGACTCTAAACTAAAACTCTAAACTCTAAACTAAAACTCTTAACTAAAACTAAACTAAGCTATAACTCTAACTAAAACTCTAAGCTAAGACTCTAAACTAAAACTCTAAACTAAAACACTTAACAAAAACTAAACTATAACTCTAAACTAAAACTCTTAACTGAAACTAATCTAAACTATAACTTTAACTAAAACTCTAAGCTATGACTCTAAGCTAATACTCTAAACTCTAAACTAAAACTCTTAAGTAAAACTAAACTATAAAATCTAACTAAAGCTCTAATAAAAGGCTTTAAGCTAAAACTCTAAACTCTAAACTAAAACTCTTAACTAAAACTAAACTACAACTCTAAGATAAGACTCTAGGCTAAAACTCTAAACTAAAACTCTTAAGTAAAACTAAACTAAACTATAACTCTAAACTAAAACTCTTAACTGAAACTAAACTAAACTATAAGTGTAGATGAAAACTCTAAGCTAAGACTCTGAGCTAAAACTCTAAGCTAAAACTCTTAACTAAAACTAAGCTACACTATAACTCTAAACTAAAACTCTTAGCTGAAACTAAACTAAACTATAAGTGTAACTAAAAACTCTAAGCTAAGACTTTAGTCTAAAACTCTAAGCTAAAACTCTTAACTAAACTATAACTCTAAACTAAAACTCTTAACTGAAACTAAACTAAACTACAATTGTAACTAAAAACTCTTAGCAGAGACTCTAGGCTAAAACTCTAAGCTAAAACTCTTAACTAAAACTAAACTAAACTATAACTCTAAACTAAAACTCTTTACTGAAACTATTACTAAAAGCTCTAAGGTATGACTCTAGGCTAGAACTCTAAACTAAAACTCTTAACTAAAACTAAACTAAACTATAACTCTAAACTAAAAACTCTAGGCTAAGACTCTAGGCTAAAACTCTAAGCTAAAACTCTTAACTAAAACTAAACTAAACTATAATTCTAAACTAAAACTATAAACTATAAACTAAAACTTTTAACTAAAACTAAACTACAGCTCTAAACTAAAACTCCTAACTAAAACTAAACTAAACTAGAACTCTAACTAAAACTCTAAGCTAAGACTCTAAACTAAAACTCTTAACTAAAACTAAACTAAAACTATAACTCTCATTTTAAGATACGTAAAAAAAGTTGAATAACTTCGAAGTCCAAAAAAAAATTAGTCCAATAAAAAAGAGTGCTACTACAAACAATATTTTTCTAATAGTAAAATTCACGAGTAATATTTCTGTCATTCTCGTTTTGAATTTGGTAAATATTAAATGTGATTTTCTTATATTTTATGTATGTTTCATTTCATTCTAAGAGATGTTAAAAAAGTTGGAAAAAATACCATGATAAAAAATGGGGGGGGGGCAAAAATTTAGGGGGAGGGGGCCAAAAAGTTGGGATATGGGGGTGCTCCTTGGAGGTTGGGGTTAGGGGGAGGCTTCTGAGGTTGAGATCCTTGGTGATTTGGGTTAATGGTGCATACGGTCCTTGATGGTTCTTACTCATCATCACCTCACTGCTTGATTTCCAAGGATTTCTAAGGATTGTTTTTTGAACTGAGAAAATAACTCATCGTCAGAGTTTGTATACCCGTGTTCAAGGCTAAACAAAAACAAACACGCCTAACATATTGCTTAACAGACAGAATTTTGTTACTTCATTTAATCATACCAGGAAAACAACCATCAATCCATGAAAACACTCATGACTTTTAACAGAAACGTGACATTTAATACAAAAGTATTGTAGTGTGAACACCACGAATTTTCATAGTAGGGTGATTATAATTACAGCATAAAAAAAACAAAGATATGACTTTTTAGATGTGGTGTTTTTATGATGCCTGTATAAAAGATAATATGAATTTTTTTGCCTGTATTGTCTCTTAGATTAATATAGTAATGTCCTACCTGTCTTCCCTCTTTCATTCATACAATAATGTCCTGTCTGTCTGCTACCTTAGATTAATACAGTAAAGGAGTAATGTGCGCTCTCTTTAATTGACATAGTAATGGAGTACTGTGCTCTTGTATGGTGGGGGGACTGCCCGCTTGTAAGCATTGTAGCTACACTACTGTTGTTATTAGTAATGAAGGTTGACGCAGTTAGAGGTGAAAGTAAAATAGCCAAGACGTAGAATATATTTTCACAGTTGAAAAAAATCGGAAGGATTTGAAGATATGTCTGCGAACTAGAAGAGGCGATAATGAGAGTGGTAATGTGTGGCCCTGAAACTTGGCTGCTGTGAAAAACGAAGGAATATTTGTTGAATGTTTTCCAGAGAAACTGTCTAGGGATAGTCTTAGGTACTCGTTTCACTCACCGCATATCAAACCATAAGCTGAACGAAAAACTTGGTTCGACCCTGCTTTCTAGGGCTGTAATGAAAGAAAGGTTAAGAGGGCTAGGCCATGTTCTGCAGGTGAACGATGACAGATCGTCAAAGATTTAGCGTTTTGGCGGTACATCTTAGGCCATACGAAAAGCCTGTTGGCCCTGGGTAGGATGGGAAGGAGGTCATAAACAAGAATTTTGAGCGAATTAAAGCTTCATTGGAGATTGATAAAAGTCAAAGTTTGAAAAGACCGGGGTGGAGCATGAACGAGCAATACTGCGTTGGTTTCAGGCGGCTGCAGTGCTGGAGTGCTGCGGTGAGTTCCTAGCAGTATTAGCGATAGTAATCTGAATCCGGCAAAGGCTACAAAGACACAGTACTAAGGACAGTTTTTGGAAACAAATTAGTGTCGACCTGAGCTTTCCAAACCAATTCCCAGGTATTTTAATTTTATTGTTGCTGCAGTAGGCGTCACGTGACATTCAAAACAGGGTACAGTCCATATCATCTATACATATCGGAAATTTCCTCGCCAAGTGTGACTACGCTGGGGCTCGGGCATTATTTCAATCCTTCAGTTTTAATTGAAAATGTTAAGGAAACATTGATAGCGTATCTGACAGGGTTTTACCTAAAGAGTTAGAGATTTCACCTGGCTTGACCTTAATTTGCTTGTTTAGGTCGAGAAGGTGATGCAACATCGAAAAAGATAACCAATTAAATTACAACTAATAACATGGTTTTCACCCTACTTCATCAGGGTGCATGCATTGCATCGGGTCAGGGAGAACACGACTAACTTTGTTTGAGAAAGCCGTATGAACACGAGACTTGAATTTTGTTTATCCATAGTCTGCTACATCAGTTACCACAATTATTGTCGCAACAACTTACGCTATGATTGAAATTTCTAATTTTTAGGAATTCCATGGACATTTCCTCCATATTGATATAGGACACACATTTATCCAAGTGACATTTTTATCAGCATATGCTTCCAGTTTCTTGAGCTCCTAAAATGATTTACGGAAGAGATTTTAAAATTTCAAGGAAATTGCGCACAGATGTTTTGTAGGGGGTGCTAAAGAGATAAAACGGACACGGTATCCATTTCCTCCAGACGTTGGTATTCTATTATACATCCAGAAATACAAAATTGTCCCATGTTTAAATTTTTAATATAGCTATTAATTAATTTTTCTTTTATTACTTATCTCTAAAGGTTATTACGAATCCCAACAATCTGTCATGCTTAATTGTTATGGAATATCCGCTATAATCCATTGTAAAAATCAATAAACCCTTGACAAACATGAGAATACAACTTAACTACCATTCTCCTCATTTTGGGCACAGTCAAGTTCATATATATGACACCATCTTCCTATTGAAAAAAAAACCTGCGTTTTTGTTTTTTTTCTTTTTTTCATTGACCAGTTTCTATTGAAGATTGGCCTTAGAAACTTGGAAAGGATTCATTCGACTGTTAATTGAGATTTCAACCCCTCTCGAATAACCCTTTTCACCACCAGTCCCCCCATAGCCCTCCATGCTGGGATGTGCGCGGGGTAGCCTCAACCATCCCTCCTAAATTTCCCAAAATTTTTGGGTACTTCTTAATAAAATACCCCTCCCCCCCCCCAAAGACAAAAAAATACATATATACATATATATATATATATATATATATATATATATATATATATATATATATATATATATATATATATATATATATATATATATATATATATATATATATATATATATTCCCACTCCCTTTAAGATAAATTCCTGCTTTCGTGCCTACCCATACAATATCGGATGACATTTTGGGATAGACATATTATTCCTTACGTCGATAGGCTCAACAAACACGGTTTCGGGATCCCTCAGCTCCTATAGTAAGGGCTGTAAGTTAAATTAATTGCCAACTGTTTACGGACAGGTTTTATAATGGAAGTGCCAAAACAATATTTTCTTTGGTCAATTTCAAAATTGCACCCGTAAGTCCTCTGTCTTATAGGAGTCTAGAATATAAAAAAATGGTTGGAGGCACAGGCCCAACAAAATTGGGCCTGAAATAGGAGCAAAAAAAAACTTCTTCATCTGATTAACTTAGAACTTACATGAAACAAAATTGCATTTAGGGAACCCAAATAAAGAAGAAAAACAAAGAACATGAGTTCCCCCAAAATCTGGGCCTGAAAAAGGCTCTATTAACGTTTTTTCCTGGAACGGATGAAATTTAAATTTGTAAGGCCTAAAGCCTGTTCGGGAAGCATAATATGCAAAAGTAATTCTAGTTTGATGACAATTGTACCCAAAACGACCAATTTTTCTGATCGACCTGAAACTAATATCTTAAATCCTTGGGTCATGGAAAACCCAATGCACAATAAAAAAATGAAAGAAAAATTTCTTTCTCCCTGAAAATAGGACCAGAAAAAGGCTAGAATTTTTTTTTATTTGTTTTGGGCATGGGTTCCTCAAAAACTGGTCCTTAGGAATGGTCCAAAAGACTTTCTATTACCGATTGGATTGAAACCTTCAAGAAAGTTTGCCTGGGCTAACGGGACCTAACATCTTTTGTAGGGGGAAGAACTTTAGGTGTCCCAGAAGCGAGCAAATAAAATTTCTCTCCTCTATCAGTTCAAAACTTACAGCCGAAAGTCCCTGGCCCAAGAAGAACATTTTGTAAAAAAAAGTTTAGGGACACGAACCCTCCGAAAATAGGGCCTAAAAAGACCCAATTTGCTTGTCAATGTTCTAAAAAGTTATATTCTTACATCCTTAGATCCAGAGGACCCAAATACAGAAGGCCAAATGAGAAACAAAAATATTCTTTCCCCTTGAAAAAGAGCCAAAGAAGGGCCAACTAACTTTTTATTTTGAAATGCTTGAGACTTAAAACCGCAAGTCCCTAGCCGATTGGGCACCAATATGCAAAAAAAAAAAAAATGGAGAATTTGTCTCCTATCAGAATATTTGGCTCAAAAATGGTATAAAAAAAAAGAAAAAATCCGATTGGCTTCAAATTTTCATTGCCTTGGCTAAGGGATCACTCATTTTTACACTGGAGCGGAGAGGGTGATAGTGGACGCAGTGATTGTTCAAAACATTTAGTGCTTGTTTTTTTTTTTCATTATTGTTTTTTTTTCAGTTTGAAGCTTGTATCCGGAAGCTGCTCGGCCCAGAGGAGTGTCATCGAAAAATTATTTTGGCAAATAGGTTTCTCCAAAAACGGGACCCTAAAAAGCCCAAAAAAATTTCGGATCAAATGTAAACTTGCACACTTAAGCCCTTGTGGAAAGAAGACTCCGACAGATTGACACATATCAAAATCTAAAGCTCTAAGCGCCGGGGTCAAATAGATCCCAATGAGCAAGAAAATGTTTAGTTTGGAGCAAACATCCTCTGAAAAAGGGGTCCAAAAAGGGTCGAAACGCTGTTTTACTTATTGGTTTGAAACTTTCAAGAATTATTGTGTCGGTTAAAGGATCCACGCATTTTGTTTGGCAGGGGAAGTGTTTTACGGGTCCTAGAAATGGGCTGAAAAATCAGTGGCTCTTAATCAGTTCAAAACTCAATGTCATAAGTGCCTGAGCCAATGGAATCCTAATGTAAAAAAAAATATGGGGCCAAATTGGGCCCAAGTGAGGGCCAAAAACATTTATTTTCTGGACGGAGATTCACAAAACTGCAGATAGATATTTCCCGATCAGGCTTAAGGTTACATATAGACACGGTCAAGAGAACCTTAATAAAGATAAAACAATTAAAAAAACAGGATAGGTTAATTGCAATACTTTTCGGTGTAAAAATAACACACGGGCAAGCCGCGAAAATCAGTACAAAAATAACATACGTGTAAGCCGTGGTAATTTGAATTTACTCAACGAATATCACGCGCTTACCATTTAGAAATGGTAACCCTTGGTCAGGGCCGTATCCTGGATCTTTTTTTTGGAGGGGGGGGGGGGTATAAAATAATTTTTTTGAGGGGGGGGGGGCTTACAAAAAAAAACTTCGAAAAACCCATCAAAATTTGGTTTTATTCATTGTTGTAACGTTTTTCACGAGTCGCAAAAACATTTTTTTTGGGGGGGGGGGGCTCCGACCCACGACCCCCCTCCCCCTTCTGGAAACGGCCTTGCACTTGGTTCAAATTGATGCATTTTTTTCTCACCTAAACAGCTCACGGATAACCGATCGTAAAAATGAAGCGATCGAAAAAATACTCAAACAGAAACAGTTCATTGCAGACACTGAAACGTGAAAGCTAGCGTAACATATTTAAACAGCATAGGATAGGCTAAATCGAGTTCTAGAAGCAAGAGGAATATTCAAAAGGCTAGCCTGTATTAGCCTAGGCTAGCTATGCCTAATTAACAATGTAATTCTTACCTTCTATGTTCATTTTCCTGGAGATATCCCCCAGGCATTGAGGACTAAATGCTTCTTTGAATAGCCCTCGTGTCGTTTGTCATATAATAATGGACGACTTCTAACAAACATGATTGGTAGGCTATATCAGTTATTTCTATTGTTTGCTTCGAAAAAGGTTTCAAGTCAAAATAACAGATGCGAGTTTTAGGTAGAAATATTTCGACGCGTTTGTTGAACCGTTAGGAAGTATAAACTTACAAAAAAACTGATAAAAACTGATGAACCACGTAAAAATTCCTGTTATAACGGAGAAATGCAGAAGTGGGAACCAAAGGCATGGGACGGTAACCCTACTCTTTCTTGTGGTTATTTCTGTCTTAAAGCTGACTACGCCAACTCATTTTAATTTTCGTTCGTTTTTTTATTCATTTATTCATCCATAGCGACACACTGGCGAATCCAAGGGGGCCACAATTTTTTTTCTGGTGCCCTCTTATCCTGTTTTTTTTTTCTTTTCTTAGTCTTTTTTTATAATAAATTTGACAATTTGGTTAATTATTGGCATTTTTGTCACCTTGGGCCCACCCCGAGATTTTGTCCATAGGTGCCCTTGTCACATTAGGCCTTCCCCAAGATTTTGCCCTAGTTCCCCCACTGTAGAGGTATCTACTACCTTTATGTTTGATTTGATTATTCATTTTAATTTATGTTCGATTTGGGTTGCATTTATACATTTATAGCAATTTCAATTCATTTTAAGCTTTAATTGTTGCATGCCTTCAAATATCTGTTCGTTTCAGGTTTTAGTTTAACTCTTTACTCTTCTTTGAAAAACTTCTTAATCGGAAAACGTTTCCTAAAATCAATTATTATAAGTACTGTATGCAGCCTTGTTTTAAAATAGGTTGCATGTTTTCGACACGTCCGTTGAACCGTTATAACGTATAAACTTACTGCAAAAACGGATGAAATTTGAGGAACCTCCTAAAAACGCCCGTTTTAACATGGAAACGTAGAAGTGGGAACCAAGGGTAAAAGATCGTAGCCCTACTTTTGCTTGTGGTATTTCTGCTTTAAAGCTGACTAGGCCTACGATAGGCCTACTACGAAGTAGTAGACTTTCGCGCAACCCCAAACCCTCAGGGGTTTGTCTCCAGCACGATAGTGTTTTTTTTTTATTTGTTGTGATAGTTAAAAACAAAATTTTGAACTTGAACTTGGAGGCATACTTTTTGGATCTTTTGACTAGCCCCAGAATTAAGACGAAAAAATTGACGTTTGGGAGATCATGAGCCCGATTTGTACTTCGGTCATAGATATTTAAATCCATTACAGTATCATCACAAGAGGTGCAACATACCCAGATTTTTCAATGAAATGTGCCTTTGAAAAAAAGGATCATTTTCTTAGGAGCTATAATACGCTGTTCACTTACCTCATTGGCTAAATCCGCCATTTAAAGCTTAATTGAATGCTAGGTAATAACTGTTGCGTCATTTTTAACGCCCTGTTGAGAAAATTAGTACTTTGCCTTCAAATAAAAATAGCGCCTGAACGTAAGTGGCTATGAATGTACCACTTCACTCTGGTATTATATCCTAGTCAATGCAAGGTTAATGACTTAGTAAGGAGCATTGTGTCTTTCATGTAGATTTTGGTCTCATTAAACAGCATGGTTGGTGGTAGAGAGTTGGACGAGGGATCATTCGGGTACTCACCGTGAACTCTAGTGCCATTGTCAAGTGATTAAACCAAATGGATAACTCTCCCTCAGTAGGCATTTCACTCGCACTCCCTCAATAGGATTGATTCAAGGAAATTTAGGAGGGATAAAATGAATTTTCCAAAATCTAAGCAAATTTGTGTTTTTTTTCAATTTTGTCAATGGAAATGCCAAAAAAGCCTTTTAAATAAAAATGGCCCTTCCCCCCAAAAAAGTAAATTTCAAAATTTGAGGGAGAAAAGCCTCAAGGGGGAAATGCACTCGAACATCCTCCCGGCCCTAGGTTGACACCACTGCCACCCTATAGGATATTGTAGCAGATATCAATTTCGGATGGTCTTAGTCAAAACGGTCAATCGGTGATAAAAACAGTTGACGAATTTCGTTTTTGGTCTGGAAGAGCACGATTTATGAATCCTTCGTGAATTTAATTTCTAACTCCTCCATAAATCACTTTAAATTTCATTCATCAAAGAAAAATCTGCAAACTAAAGAGCAATGTGTCTCCCATCCATTTTTCATTTATTTTCCACGGCCCTTTCATGTGGAACACATGGTCTTAGAAGTTTGTGGAAGTTCATTCAATCGAAAATCGAAAACTGTAATGCCTATTTTGACAAATGAAAGGAATTGAGGCGCAATCAACCCAATTTTCACGATTTTTTTCTTTATCCAAGATGTCCCTGTGGCCACAAACAGGTGCACACCGACGGGGGGGGGGGGCTAAAGGGGGTGTACCCCCCCCCCTTCCTTCAAGAAAATATTACGTTCTGTTTTTAAATTTTATTTAATCTGCTTGGTTCTATGATTCATTCCTTAGTCCGCACTCAAAACTTGCATTCAAAGAGCTAAAATAAACTTAAAGTAATGCCTTAAAATACCATTTTTCTAAGGGAATTTTAATGTTTTCTGTTGGTTGGCCCAGAGACCCCGGGTAAGCTCCCCCCCCCCATAATTTTTTTCTGAGTAAGCCAATGACAACGAAGGTGTCAGATCACAATTTTCGTATGTCCATTAAAAAGGATGAAGCTTTTCCAGAGCTATTGCTTGGACATAAAGCGTCGAAACGACGTTTCAGTTGCTGGATTATTCTGCTGGATATGTGCATTACTTGGAATGATCAAAAGCCCTGAAAGAGATGTTCCAGGGGCTACATGACCCACAGAGCCCAAAGGACATGGGTCACAGATTACGCAAGCGGCTTCTTCTTCACGGATATGTTAATAGAAAAGATGGGCATGTTGGACCTCATTAGACCCGGGTCCAGCAGCTCTGAAGCTTGTTTAAATAGGAATCGTTGAGGAATTCTGAAAAACTCTCTCTAGATGCGAAAAATATGCTAAATTTAAGTTGTAAATTGTTGATGAATCACTATACAGAAACCTAAGTCCTGACTCAGAGCCAAAACGAGGTTATTTATTAATCGACAAGAAACGACTTAGTTCCTGACTTACCGTAAAACAAGCTCTTCCCTAGTTCAGTGCAATAATGAGTTAAATCAGTTTTTTTTTTTTTTATTTTTTTTTTTTTTTTTTTTTTTTTTTTTTGCGGAAACAAGCTAAGTTCAGAATCGGCTTAGAAGCCATCTAAGTCTTCAAATATTGTGAACAGGAGATTATGTGCTAAGTGCGGGCTGTTCGGTGCATAAATTGACTAAATTCTGGTTCGCTGCAAAAACGACCTAGATTGTGATTCGATTCGAACCGATATATATACATATATATATATATATATATATATATATATATATATATATATATATATATATATATATATATATATATATATATATATATATATATATATATATATATATATATATATATATATATATATATATATATATATATATATATATATATATATATATATATATATATATATATATTCAAGAGCTTTGGTCTGATCTTCACAAATATTGATGAGCTCATTGAAGAAGGGAAAACCACCGAACTCCATCGCTATGGCACCGGCTGATGCTTGGTTGTAGTATAGAAAAGTTTATTCTGGACTGCTGAAAAGGGTGCACATTTTTACAGCTATACCGAATTGTTTGGGGCTTGCAAGATAATTATGTGGTACCTGTTTGTTTTTTAACTCTAACAGAGGAACAAAATATGCCATAATTTTTTATTTCCACCAGGGGTTTCTCGTTTCTTCCATAGAAAAAAGGCCCTCTGGGTGGTAGCTTCACTCCCAGCTTGTCTCTAGTTTAGCTACTATAATGTATGTTTAGTGGCGCGTATGCAGAAATTTAGTTCAAAGAGGGGTTCAGAGGGGACGGAAGAGGAATAAGTGGCAAGTTATAGGGAATGTAAAAGAAATCGTATAACTGATTTGGGGAAAGAACTAAGTCTCACTGGATGTAGGTGTGACCTGTGCTAAGCAAATAAGAATTTTTTTAAGCTTAACTGCCGATTCGCAAAGACAGCAAAAGCTAACAAGGGAGAGTCCCGTCTCCTCTGAAGGGATAATATTTTAATGAAATACAAATAGTACTACTGTATTCTTTCTTTTATAGTCTTTCCAAGTATTGGAGTCACTTTCCCACCCAAGCCCCCTATCCCCCAGATGGTCCCAGATATAGCCCTAAATATTATATTTTATCTGTTGTTTTTGCATCTCGTGATACGTCAGGACTGCTTTGTTAACCAGTTTTTGCAATCTTTACCGGCAAAAAACATTCCAACAAGTGATTGCAATGCAACTGGTGGACACAAATACAATTTAATGATTGAAAAATATAAATAACAATGGATAGAAACATGATAATCTGATTTATATAAATACCCTGCATATTACAAAGTAAGAATTTCATTTTTTTTACTATTTTCTTTTATTGTTTAGATATACCTTGGGCTATACATGGGACCTTCAGGGGTGACGGTCCATTGTCAGACAAGCAACTATGGTATTTAGAAAGAGCATAAAATAAGGAATCTAATGGTAGGCTACTAGTTTTAGTGCCTTGTTTCCTTCAAAAGAGCTATATCTCTCCAGTGTTACCTTCAGTGCCAAAATACAAACTGTCCTTTATGTATATATGTATACACCTTTGAAGGATTGACCATTTTTTATCAAACAGTTCGTGGTAACGAACTGTAAGTAAGGAGCGACCCGGCTCAATAGGTAACTAAACTCTAAAACACGGAATTTTGATACCAATAGATACATTAAAAGAATAAAATATTTATGCTAATTTCAAATATATAAGTTCCATCAAGTTTAGTCTTGCCCATCAAAAGTTACACCCCTGAGAAAATTTGCCTTATTTTCAAAAAAAAGGGAAAAAAACCTTAAAAGTAATAGAGTCTTAATGAAAATCTCATTATCGAATTCAACGTATCAGAGAACCCAACTGTAGAGGTTTCAAGCTCCTATTTTCAGAAATGTGGAATTTTGTATTTTTTGCCAGAAGAAAGATCACAGATGCGTGCTTATTTGTTTTTTTGTTGTTTTTTTCCCAGGGGTGATCACCCAGTGGTCCTAGAATAACGCGGGAGGTCTCATTCGAACGGATATTAAAAGTTCTAGTGCCCTTTTTAAGTGACCAAAAATAGAGGTAAAATAGAGCTACTCCCACGCTCATTGGTTTCCCAAAGTCACCTGATTAATGTTTTTAGATAGGCATTTTGTTCAACATGGTCAAAAAATACAATAACTATGCCTTTGGGGACGACTGATTCCCCCAAAGTCACCGGGGGAAAGGCTGCAAGTTGTGAACTTTGCCCATTGTTACCATATTATGTTGGTTGTTGACAAGTATACTTACTTGTTCAGAAGGAATTTTTTCTGGTAGTGGGGGGGGGTGTTACGGGGGAGAATCATTAAAACGGACAGAAGCTATTAGGTATATGATTGGGTTCACCCTCTAGTCAATACCTCGCTCTTTATGCTAATTTTTTTTTGTACTTTCATAAGAGCTATTTATTCTAATTAACGGCCTTTGTGATTAAGGGTAATTCTTAAAGAATCGGGAAAGAAACTCGAACTTTAGCGCAAAGAGCGAGGTATTGACTAGGGAGCGAACCCCTAATATAACTAATAAAACATAGGAATATAGAAGTTCGTTACATATGTTAATTCGTAAGTTACGTATATTTATTACTAATAAAAACGTTCGTGAATAAATTAAACAACTTTCAAGAAAGCCATTTAGCTAAAAAAAAAGAAAAAAAAAATTAAAATTGATATACAAAATTAGTTTTAATTATTCATTTATGGTGAGCCAAAATCAAAACCTGCATTAACTCAAAAACGTTCAGAAATTAAATAAAGAAAACAAGTTTTTTTTAACTGAAAATAAGAAGCGACATCAAAACTTAAAATGAACAGAAATTATTCCGTATATGAAAGGGGCTGTGTCCTCCTCAACACCTCGCTCTTTACGCTAAAGTTTGACTCTTTCTCACAACTCTATTTTTTAAAACAATAGAAAACTTTAGCGTAAAGAGCGAGGCGTTGAGGAGGGGATAACCCCTTTCATATACGGAATAATTTCTGTTCGTTTTAAGTTTTAATGTCGCTCCTTACTTTTAGGTAAAAAACTTTTTGTTTATTTAGTAAGGAATTAAGGACTGATGTGTCTTGAGTTATATTTCATGTGCACTTTAATTTTGTGTTACTACGATAGAGTAAACGTGAAACCGGTTCCAGGAAATCACTGGATTCATAACATTCAAAGCTAGTGTTGGCCGATAATTTGATCAAAAGATATATTTAAATATCGATATTTTTACTTTCGATATTCGATAATCGATATATCGATTTCGATATTTCTGATCAGTTTTTATTCAGATTAACTCTTGGCTTTGCAAAGTTAAAAAAAAATTGGGCACTTATCTGTTAGCTACTACACACTCGAGAATCTGAATCTATAAAATCATACAACAACCGGTTTATTGCTGTTTGTATACGGAGACAATTAGCTTCGATTCAGTAAAAACCTCCTTGTAGCTATGTTTTAATAAATATTTAGTTGGTATTTTGGTTTATTTAGGTTAGGTTACTTAGTGCATGCAGCCCCGCTATACTTAACCCACACCCCACCATCCCCCTTGTTTGCAAATATACATCCCAAATTATATATATGATTGATGATTTTATATGATGATTCTTTTTACGTATGAAAAAAGATGATTTATATCGAATCTACACGGGCCGAAATTAATCCTTCTCTCCTTTGGCGTTTTCTGTCCTCTAAAAGCGATGAGTCTTTATCCGCATCTGCTATCCCTGATTCTGAATGGTACGCATATTATAGATTCAATATATATTATTATATTATTATTATTATTTTATCCTATCTATTTCCCA
>NC_142803.1:53058873-53086373 GCF_049724085.1 Artemia sp. Qi Xiang Cuo
CAGATATTTTCACTTGTAAATTATGTACCAATGTTACCAAAAGTGTTCCAATGTTATCAAAAAGGCATAGTCAAACAGTTCATGGTAACTAAGTGTAGTAGTTTAAAGAACTGACTTAAATATGATTAGGTATTGATAGGGCCGTACCAAAGAACTCAATGAGAGGAGAGGAATTGAGGTCTTTTGGCAAGGTGGGGGGGGGGGGTAACAAGAGAAAAGTTTTTTTTAACCATAAAATCATAGTTGTGGCATCCATCGCAACCTAGTATGGAACGATTATAGGCCGCATTAACCGAAAATTTGAAAATGTGTTTGGAAAAAAATGTCAATTGAGGAAAAATTGTCCTTTATAGATGGTTCAGGAATGGTAACTATTATTTTGATAAATTTTAATGCTAAAAGCTTACTGCGAAAAACAACATGGAATTTGAAAAAAATAACCCGAAGCCCCACAAATAACTTTGGATCGAAATGAAAAATGTGCTTTTGCAATCCTCATATGGAAGCAGTGAAGTGTCTCCTTTTTTAGTTTATTTTTCGTCACCGCTGTGTGGACAGTAAAAATCATAGAGCGATGTAAAAGAGCTCACTTGAAAGCTAATCTTCATATCAACGACCTACTTTTAAGTAACAAAAGATAATATTAAGATAAAATGCAACTTTTGATGGAAACTGTATCTTCATGTACAAAACAGTATAAAACACGTGTCTTTCGGAAAGTCGCTTCTCTGGATTATGTCATATTTGAGTAGCTCTGCTACCTGATTCCCTCTAGTTCGTTCTTACTAGGTTCCGGTAAAAAAAAAAAACGGAAAGCTTTTCCTTTTGTGGGATTATTAGTAACAATTAGAGTTAAATTTTTGCAACAAAGGGAGAACTTCATCAAAGTTTTCCAGGAGTCAAAGTGTCAAAAATTAACCCTCCTTCTCTCCTACAAAAGCTATGAATTTTAAGGTTGTAATGGTAGATCTGAAGGTTATATAAGATTAAGAGTACAGGGCATGGAATATGTGAGACTTGATTGCTGTTTCGAGTTCAGCGTGTTTCTAGCTTTTTTGACAGTAATCAAAATTTTCAAACATCGCTTTTTCGGTTATACGATCTAATATCTACGTCTATATATAAATTGACGTGTTGCACAAGCTAAAACAGATCTCAAATTTTGAGTTGAATTCCAAAAAGCCAATGACTTACAGCTAATAGAACAGTACCTTTTATTGGAGAGGCAACAAACTTAGACCGAGACCATTATAGTCGAATATATGCACTACTAACCTGATTATTCCATCCCTTTTTAATAGCTTTTCCTAGATAAATTTTGAGTGAAAACTTGAGAACTATGCTGAAATTCCGAAGGAATCGTATCTTGAATTACGTAAGCAAACTTAAGCAAAAATGAGTTACGTAAGCAAGCCTGAATTACCTAAGCAGTCTCATATCTAAGATAAAAAATTATGTAAGACAATTTTTGGGCCTTTTGAATCAAGACTGGAAATTCTTGAATTTGATTGATAAACATAACAGCAATCAATTTTTAAAAGGTGTCGTGTATGAGGGGGACTCTGTTATCAGTTGCACAACCTAAAACAGATGCCAGATTTTTAATTAAATTTCAAGAAGCCAAAATGACTTGGACGTCAAGAAATCAATAATTAAAATGATTTTCTCTCATAAGAGTCTAGTGACTAAAAATTAGTTCCCATTGATGAGATTGCATCGGGGTTGCTTCATGGTCATCGTTTTTTCCTTCTTTTTTCTTTTTTTTTACTATCAAACGTTAGACAAGAAAAGGCTAAATTATTGGATTCCGTCTATCAAATCCTTGTTCCAAAAAGTAACATAATCAAATGGGATACAGTATACCTTATTCATTTTTAAAAATTTCTTATGAAATAAGTTTTTTTATGCACCACATATACACAAACACTTGAGGAGTGAAGGACATGAAAAAAATGAACACTTCAAAAGCAACAGCGTGAGATTTCTGGTGGAGTACATCTATTTGTTGAGAAATGAATTTCAAATTCTACTGGTGGAATAACGAAAGAATAGTCTTCTTATGCTGATTACAAATATATAAAGATCATTACTACGACCCTGAAAATTTTTCCCAATTTTCAGAAAAAAATGGGGAAACACCCCCCAAAAGTCAAGCGGTCTTAATGAAGATCGCACCATAAGATTCAGCAAATGAGAGAACCGTACCATAGAGGTTTCAAGCTCCTATAAACAAAATGTGGGATTTTGTATTTCAGAGGCAACGCCATAGCTTTGCCTATAGTAAAGGCCATACGGCTCCAATGTTTTATTGCCATTTTTTTTTTCCAGAGGCACTTCATATGGAAGAGGTCGTCGTAGAAACTTAAAAGGGGGCTCATTCGATTGGAAATCGAGAGTTCTAGTGCCCTTTTTAATAGTCGAAGTGGTTGAAGGGCAACTAGCCCCCCCCCCATGCCCATCATTCCCCCAAACACATACAATCAAAATTTTGAGATAGAAAATATGTTTTTGAGGAGGACACTCACCCACAACCCTCAAGCAAGGGTTTTAAGCTATACCCCGGGGGCATACAAGGTTTTTATAGAAGACGTTGTCGTAGAAACGTCAAAAAAGACTCATTCGATTGGAAATTCAAAGGGCTACTGCCCTTTTTAATAGTCGAAAGTGATTTGAAGGCAACTAACCCCCCTCTCACGCCCACTTTTTCCCCAAACACATCTAATCAAAATTTTGAAATAGCCATTTTAGTAAACGTAGTTTTAAGTTCTGGAAATTAGGTCTTTGAGGATGACAACTCCCCCACAGCCCTCGGGGCAAGGGTTGACATTACTAGGTAATGTCAACTCAATAATATGATTTGGTAAATATTTACCCTTTGAAATACCTTCCCAGGACACACTTTAGCCTGTGGATCCATCCATGGAAGTTTCATTTTCCTAACCTATCCCTTTTCCAAGATAGCCAAAAGCAGCTAAAGTAGAATTTTACCCTTGGATTATATAGATAAAATAATGGAATAAAATCAAAAAACAACTATTCTAGTCTTAATCTTAATAAAAGATCAGTTGTCAATAAAATACATTTTCTTGATTAAATACTCCTGTAGAAATTAAAATCAGCGCAAATTTTATCTATTTCTCCCCTGTTTTGCCCATGGAGGGCTAATTGTACTTGGGCCATCAATGCCCACCAATTTACTAGTTCAAGTGTTATAACCTAGGTAATCTTTGATCGCCTAGGTCGGCAATCAAAGATTTGCCAATCTGAAGTAGTAGGTTAAATATGTCACTCAGTTATATATTTCTATATATATATATAGTTATATATTTCTGTATATTGCTTAGATAGGCCTAGTCAGTGAGTTACACATATTTATAAGTAGTAGGCTAAATATGTCACTGAGTTCTATATTTCTGTATATAACTTATATCTGCCTAGTCAGTGAGTTACATATATTTTAAGTAGTATGCTAAACATGTCAGTGAGTTATATGTTTCTGTATGTAACTTATATGCCTAGTCAGTCAGTTACACATATTAATAAGTAGTAGGTTAAATATGTCACTGAGTTATATATTCCTGTATATAACATATATAGGCCTAGTCTGTGAGTTACACATATTTATAAGTAGTAGGTTAAATATGTCACTTAGTTATATATTTCTGTATATAACTTATATAGGCCTAGTCAGTGAGTTATGTATATTTATAAGCAGTAGGTTAAATATGTCCTTCAGCAATTTCTCTGGAAAACATCTAGCAAATCTTCATCCGCTTTTCGGAGCGTCCATGCTTCAGAGCCATATTTGACCACTGTCATCACTGTAGCTTCTAAGATTCTAATCTTGGTTTGCAGACTTATCTTCCTATTCTTTCATACTTTTTTTAACTGTTAACACCCTCAGCCTTGGCTATTCTATTTTTAACATCTTCACTGCTCCCACCATCTTTACTAATAATACTACCAAGGTAAGTGAAGCTGCCCACCTGATCAATCTTTTCATTACCCAACGTCACCTTTTCATCTTCACTTAT
This sequence comes from Artemia sp. Qi Xiang Cuo, assembly GCF_049724085.1. Taxonomy (NCBI): domain Eukaryota; kingdom Metazoa; phylum Arthropoda; class Branchiopoda; order Anostraca; family Artemiidae; genus Artemia; species Artemia sp. Qi Xiang Cuo. The sequence goes on from NC_142803.1 coordinate 53,062,908, forward strand.
TCCTAGCCTTAGTGACTTAGTCTTCCTAACATTAATTTTCAAACCAATACTAGCACCCTGAACTCGCAAAACCTCGAAAACTTCATTCATTTTGCTCACACTTTCATATAGGATGCTTAAATCATCAGCATAATCTAAGTCCAGGAGACTTTTTCCTCCCCATTTGATTCCGTGGTCTCCCATTGCCTTTCCTGTGCTCCTTAAGACAAAGTCCATCAAAATAATCCATATAAAGGGGAATAGAACATAACCTTGCTTAACTCCTGATTTAATACAAAACCAGCTGCTAACCTTACTTCCTACCTTAACCGCAGCAGTGTTATTCTCGTACATAGCACTAATCATTTTAATGTATTTGTCTGGTATACCATACAAGGATAAAACCTTTACTAAAGCTCCTCTATCAACAGAATCGAACGCTTGCTCATAGTCTATAAAACTGAGGACCAAAGGTGTTTGAAAACTTAGGTACTTCTCAATTATTAGCCTAAGAGTGAAAATTTGGTCGACACATCCTCTACCTTTTCTAAAACCACAATGCTCTTCTCTTAAAACTTTGTCTACGGCATCTCTCAGTCTAAAAAGTATCATATTGCTAAGCAAGTTGCTGCCTACAGAGACCAAACTAATGCCTCGATAATTACCACACTCATTTTTATCACCTTTCTTATAAAATGGCTTTATTAAGGTTTTCCTTAAATCATTAGGTACTTCCCCTTTTTCAAAGATCATATTCATAATCTTCAATAACTTATTTCTAACCTCAGAGCCACCATATTTAAGAAACTCATTTACTACCCTATCAGCACCTGGAGCCTTATTATTCTTTAATCCCTTTAGTACTGTTGCTAATTCCTCCTCACAAAACAAATCTTCCTTCACATCCAAGGTATCACAAACTTTTTCATTTTCCTCAATATTTTTTCCTGCAACTCTATCTCGGTTAAGCAAATTCTCAAAATGTTCGGCCCATCTCTCTTTAGCTTTTTCCTTATCGCTAATTGCCACCCCATTCCTATCTTTAACTGGGACAAGTCCGGATTGACTACTACCTCTCAATTTGTTGACGTGCCAGTACAATATTTTACTATTATGCCGTCTAGCTGCATCTTCTAAATCCTCGGCAATTTTATCTATGGCCTCCACTTCACACCTTCTTAGTTCATATTTTAATGCTTTCTCCACTTTCTTTACATTTCTTTTGTTTTCTCAATATCTATCACTCAGATAATTCTTGTACAAGTCCTTTCTCCTTTCTATTAAACTTAAAGCTTTTCACTAATTTTCTTAGCTGAAGTTCTAGCTTTCTTCCCTAATACACCTTCAGCAACTTCACAAATTATTTTTCTAACATTATTCTAACCATCTTCCACATTATCAAATTTTAAACTCTCCAGTTTAGTATTCAACCGTTCCTGGAAAGTTTCTCTCAAATTCTCATCCTGAAGTCTACCAAAATCATAAATTCCCGGGAGGTAGTTACCCTTCCGATATTTCATCTTTAAATTAAACCTTGACACTACTAGATGGTGATATTTACTTTTAACATCAATAACAGCACTCATATATACTCTAGTATCTTTTATTGATCCTGCCAGTCTTCGGTTCACTATAACATAATCAATAAGGTTTTCTGTCTTACCATCACGTGAATACCATGTTAGCTTATGAGACATTTTATGACCAAACACCGTATTGGTTATAACTAGATTGTTATACCTACAAAATTGCAAAAGTCTGTATCCATTACTGTTTTCTTTTCCTACACCAAATTTACCTAAGCTGGGATACCATCTATCCTTATTTCTACCAACCTGGGCGTTAAAATCTCCCAACAATAACATCATATTTCTACCTGGGACCTTGTCTATTTGCTCCTGTAACTGTAAGTAAAATTCATCTGAGTCACTAGTATCTCCATCAGTCGGTTCTACAGGGGCGTATACTACTATAACTGATACCCTGAACTTTCTAGTCATAAAATGAGCAATTAGTATTCTATTATTAATACCTTCCCAGCCTAAACAAGACTTAGCAGCTTCCTTACTCATCACGAGCCCTACTCCCTGTCTATGTACCCCATCCTTCCTGCCTGAGTAAACAAATTCTATATCACCTAATTTCATGCTTCCTGCCCCTGGGATATGAGTTTCTGAAACTCCTAATAAATTCAGTTCGAATCGTCTGAATTTGTCAGTCAAAATGTCGATACGATAGTCATTTTTTAATGTCGTAACATTCCAAGTTCCAATTTTCATGTTGTTTAAATAATTGAATTTTTTTTCGCCTCAGGAAAAGCAATGATCTTAGATACCAGTGCAGGATAGGGACCATATATCTTCTCAAGTCTACACTGAAGTGCTAAAGCTGGCCTAGGAACAGACAGCAAGAAGTCACTGAGACCTCCATGAATGGAGGCTTTGTGCAATCCTTGGCCTATCTTGGTTAAAACATGGTTTTCAGCACTTGGTGATGCTCCTCTATTAGCAAGAGTCAAAATCCTGCACAGACAACCTCAAGCCTATTACCTCCGACTCATTATATATTCATGCCTACAAATATTATACTACTACGGGGAGGCAACCCGTAATAGATAAATTAGCTAGGAAGAGGTTTTTCAGCCCAAAGACGCCCATCAAAACATACCAATCCCAGAAGAATTGTCCATTAGTCAGAATCCCGTGCGAATGCTGTGTCGTTTACTAGGCTATAATTGCCTCGAGGGGCGCCACTCCTCAAGTGGGAATAGAGTTGACCGCAAGGTCCCCAGTCTTGCAGGTACCCCGAAAAGGTCGAGGCAGCCCTTTGCAGAGGCCGTTGTCCATAGATCTGGATCTTACGCCCTGCCACAGTTGTCATCCTATTGAGGATCCTCCCGCGATGGTGTTCTGCATCACCATGCAATTTAACCCATTGCTGGGAGAAGGTTTGCAACTCATGGAACTTGTGGATAAACCAGTGGGCCCTTTTGAGTGTACATTTGAGGGGCCTTCTTCCTCCTCCGCCTGTATTTATGACCCCGGGCAAGGGTGCCCCAGATTCTATTATGAACCCCCAGGGACAAGGTCCCCCCTTAGTCCATGCCTCCTATGGAGGTACCCTACATATCTGTAGAGCGTTCCCCTATCCCCACCTGGGGACATGCTGAATGGCCTGGGGGAGGCCAGATAAACGGATCACTTTTGTTTTGCAAAGGCAATAACTCAGTGACATATTTAACCTACTACTTATAAATATACATAACTCACTGACTAGGCCTATATAAGTTATATACAGAAATATATAACTAAGTGACATATTTAACCTACTACTTATAAATATATGTAACTCACAGACTAGGCCTATATAAGTTATTTACAGAAATATTTAACTCAGTGACATATTTAACATAATAATTATATATATGTTTCACTGACTGATTAGGCATATAAGTTGCATAAAGAAATTTAAAACGGGGTTACATATTTAGCCTAATACTTATAGATATGAGTAACTCACTTACAAGGCATACATAATTTATATAAAGAAATATATAAATGAGTGTAAAATTATGTCTACTACTTATAAATATATGTAACTCAATGACTAGGCCTGTCTAAGTAATATACAGAAATATATAACTACATATATATATATATAGAAATATATAACTGAGTGACATATTTAACCTACTACTTCAGATTGGCAAATCTTTGATTGCCGACCTAGGCGATCAAAGATTACCTAGGTTATAACACTTGAACTAGTAAATTGGTGGGCATTGATGGCCCAAGTACAATTAGCCCTCCATGGGCAAAACAGGGGAGAAATAGATAAAATTTGCGCTGATTTTAATTTCTACAGGAGTATTTAATCAAGAAAATGTATTTTATTGACAACTGATCTTTTATTAAGATTAAGACTAGAATAGTTGTTTTTTAATTTTATTCCATTATTTTATCTATATAATCCAAGGGTAAAATTCTACTTTAGCTACTTTTGGCTATCTTGGAAAGGGGTTAGGTTAGGAAAATGAAACTTTCAGGGATGGGTCTACAGGCTAAAGTGTGTCCTGGGAAGGTATTTCAAAGGGTAAATATTTACCAAATCATATTATTGAGTTGACATTACCTAGTAATGTCAACCCTTGCCCCGAGGGCTGTGGGAGAGTTGTCATCCTCAAAGACCTAATTTCCAGACCTTAAAACTACGTTTAATAAAATGGCTGTCTTAAAATTTTGATTTGATGTGTTTGGAGAAAAGGTGGGCGTGAGAGGGGGGTTAGTTGCCCTCAAATTACTTTCGACTATTAAAAAGGGCAGTAGCCCTTTGAATTTACAATCGAATGAGTCTTTTTTGACGTTTCTACGACAACGTCTTCTATAAAAACCTTGTATGCCCCCGGGGTATAGCTTAAAACCCTTGCTTGAGGGTTGTGGGTGAGTGTCCTCCTCAAAAACATATTTTCTATCTCAAAATTTTGATTGTATGTGTTTGGGGGAATGATGGGCATGGGGGGGGTTAGTTGCCCTTCAACCACTTCGACTATTAAAAAGGGCACTAGAACTCTCGATTTCCAATCGAATGAGCCCCCTTTTAAGTTTCTACGACGACCTCTTCCATATGAAGTGCCTCTGGAAAAAAAAATTGCAATAAAACATTGGAGCCGTATGGCCTTTACTATAGGCAAAGCTATGGCGTTGCCTCTGAAATACAAAATCCCACATTTTGTATATAGGAGCTTGAAACCTCTACGGTACGGTTCTCTCATTTGCTGAATCTTATGGTGCGATCTTCATTAAGACCGCTTGACTTTTGGGGGGTGTTTCCCCATTTTTTTCTGAAAATTGGGAAAAATTTTCAGGGTCGTAGTAATGATCTTTATATATTTGTAATCAGCATAAGAAGACTATTCTTTCGTTATTCCACCAGTAGAATTTGAAATTCATTTCTCAACAAATAGATGTACTCCACCAGAAATCTCACGCTGTTGCTTTTGAAGTGTTCATTTTTTTCATGTCCTTCACTCCTCAAGTGTTTGTGTATATGTGGTGCATAAAAAAACTTATTTCATAAGAAATTTTTAAAAATGAATAAGGTATACTGTATCCCATTTGATTATGTTACTTTTTGGAACAAGGATTTGATAGACGGAATCCAATAATTTAGCCTTTTCTTGTCTAACGTTTGATAGTAAAAAAAAAGAAAAAAGAAGGAAAAAACGATGACCATGAAGCAACCCCGATGCAATCTCATCAATGGGAACTAATTTTTAGTCACTAGACTCTTATGAGAGAAAATCATTTTAATTATTGATTTCTTGACGTCCAAGTCATTTTGGCTTCTTGAAATTTAATTAAAAATCTGGCATCTGTTTTAGGTTGTGCAACTGATAACAGAGTCCCCCTCATACACGACACCTTTTAAAAATTGATTGCTGTTATGTTTATCAATCAAATTCAAGAATTTCCAGTCTTGATTCAAAAGGCCCAAAAATTGTCTTACATAATTTTTTATCTTAGATATGAGACTGCTTAGGTAATTCAGGCTTGCTTACGTAACTCATTTTTGCTTAAGTTTGCTTACGTAATTCAAGATACGATTCCTTCGGAATTTCAGCATAGTTCTCAAGTTTTCACTCAAAATTTATCTAGGAAAAGCTATTAAAAAGGGATGGAATAATCAGGTTAGTAGTGCATATATTCGACTATAATGGTCTCGGTCTAAGTTTGTTGCCTCTCCAATAAAAGGTACTGTTCTATTAGCTGTAAGTCATTGGCTTTTTGGAATTCAACTCAAAATTTGAGATCTGTTTTAGCTTGTGCAACACGTCAATTTATATATAGACGTAGATATTAGATCGTATAACCGAAAAAGCGATGTTTGAAAATTTTGATTACTGTCAAAAAAGCTAGAAACACGCTGAACTCGAAACAGCAATCAAGTCTCACATATTCCATGCCCTGTACTCTTAATCTTATATAACCTTCAGATCTACCATTACAACCTTAAAATTCATAGCTTTTGTAGGAGAGAAGGAGGGTTCATTTTTGACACTTTGACTCCTGGAAAACTTTGATGAAGTTCTCCCTTTGTTGCAAAAATTTAACTCTAATTGTTACTAATAATCCCACAAAAGGAAAAGCTTTCCGTTTTTTTTTTTTACCGGAACCTAGTAAGAACGAACTAGAGGGAATCAGGTAGCAGAGCTACTCAAATATGACATAATCCAGAGAAGCGACTTTCCGAAAGACACGTGTTTTATACTGTTTTGTACATGAAGATACAGTTTCCATCAAAAGTTGCATTTTATCTTAATATTATCTTTTGTTACTTAAAAGTAGGTCGTTGATATGAAGATTAGCTTTCAAGTGAGCTCTTTTACATCGCTCTATGATTTTTACTGTCCACACAGCGGTGACGAAAAATAAACTAAAAAAGGAGACACTTCACTGCTTCCATATGAGGATTGCAAAAGCACATTTTTCATTTCGATCCAAAGTTATTTGTGGGGCTTCGGGTTATTTTTTTCAAATTCCATGTTGTTTTTCGCAGTAAGCTTTTAGCATTAAAATTTATCAAAATAATAGTTACCATTCCTGAACCATCTATAAAGGACAATTTTTCCTCAATTGACATTTTTTTCCAAACACATTTTCAAATTTTCGGTTAATGCGGCCTATAATCGTTCCATACTAGGTTGCGATGGATGCCACAACTATGATTTTATGGTTAAAAAAACTTTTCTCTTGTTACCCCCCCCCCTTGCCAAAAGACCTCAATTCCTCTCCTCTCATTGAGTTCTTTGGTACGGCCCTATCAATACCTAATCATATTTAAGTCAGTTCTTTAAACTACTACACTTAGTTACCATGAACTGTTTGACTATGCCTTTTTGATAACATTGGAACACTTTTGGTAACATTAGTACATAATTTACAAGTGAAAATATCTGTTTTATGGGCAACATATCAATATAAGAAAGTAAGACGAGCAACCTGGCAATGATCTTTGATGCACAAACCAACGCAATATGTGAGCATGCCTTTTTTCTAGTTGAAGGCCACTCCTGTATAAAAGCCGTTTTATTTTTAAACAAAGGTGTTTTAATTCAATTTGTCCCACTTGCCCCCAGGATGTATACTTTTACTAAGAGTTTGAATGTCGCCAGCCGACATGACAAATTGCCACAAACATTTTGATCTACTGTTTTTGCCCACACATTGTAAAACTGTCCATTTTTTATAGCGTTAAGTTTACAGCTGTCATAATTTTTAGGATTTGGAAAGCATTAGGTGTACACAAAAAGACCTTTAGGCTATTATTCTTTGAAGGGCTAAGTTGTGCGGTTTAAAAGATCATATACCCATTTTTTTTTTCTATGGCAGTTTTTATCCATATTGCATTCTCAACGTAAATCTTAAGTCCTGGTTGCCTGAAATATCTGCAATGGTGAAATATCTAATAACTTTATTGAAGAATCTAGTTTAAGAACTTGGGCGAATTATAGTTCCTTGAGTATTATATCCAAAATCCTACTATGGTAAACCGTTTTGACATGGAGTTTTGAAATTTAATTTTATATTCATTTTAAATATATCTTATATGCGAACAGTCAAGGACCTCCGAAAAAAAAAAGAAATTTCAGAAAGCTTGACTTGAAATGACGTCAGAATTTTCATTTTATATATTTTATTTTTATTTTATTGAGGAGCTTTTTATCGTGAATGCGGTTCTAATGGTGCACTTTTGTTTTGACCTGACTATTTTTAGGAGTTGTGGGTTATTATATTTCTTAACATTGGACGTGATCGTCTCCTACTAGGTTGCTAGCTACTGTTGCAACCCGAAAACTACCAAGGTAAGTAAGGCTGTCCACCTGATCAATCTTTTCGTTACCCTACATAAACTTTTCATCTTCACTTATTCCTAGCTTTACTCAATTTGGAAATAATCAAGATTTGATAATTGTAAGCTACAAATTAAGGCCTTAATTCACTTGCTTGAAAGTGAAGCCTAAAGATAAAGATACGGTATAATTATAATGAATATAAAGCTTTATTATCTTTGTGCTATCGAATCAATTCAAATTTTCACCTTATGAAAGGGATACTCGTATAAACTTCATAGAGGGCTCATTTGATTGGAAATTGAAATTTCTAGTTCCCTTTTTAAGAGTCAAGAGAGTTAAACTAGCCCCCCCCCCATACGCTCTTTTTTCCCCAAACCCGTCGGCTAAAAATTTTGAGATAGCCAGTGTTTTGAAAATTGTTCAAAAATTAGATAACAAAAATGCCCCCCAGAGCCCGGGGGATAGGCGTTGCAAGTGTTGTCCTGGGGCGTATATGGTTCTTATGAAAGGGACGATCTTATAAACTTCAGAGGGGGCTCATTTGATTTGAAATTGAAAGTTATAGTTCAATTTTTAAGAGTCAAAAGATATCCGAGGGCAACTAGCCCCCCACACAGCCTTTTTTCCCCAAGCATATCCGATGAAATTTTTATAATAGCCATTTCGTTAAAAAGAGTTCAAAGGTCAGATAAGAAAAATTCCTGTGTCGACGGAACCCGTCAGGGCCCGGAGGCAGGCGTTATGAGTAATACTCTAGGGGCATATATAGTTCTTATGGAAGGGATGCTCGTACAAACTTCGGAGAGGGCTCATTTTTTTTTTTAATAAGTAACAATGGGTTTATTTAAAAAAAATATATATACATCATCGATTCCCTGAAGCAATGCTTGAGCGGGACAAAACCCCCCCAAAAAAAAAAAAAAAAAAAAAAAAAAAAAATACAAGAAAGAACAATTAAAAAAAAAAAAAAAAATTAGAGCTAAAAATACCGGACCCCAAAACCAACGAACCTCCAAACAACACCCAAAAAAATTATAATAATTATAATCGTATTCAGCTGCAACTAAACCCTCCTCAAAAACAAAACTTAAGTGGCGTGGAATAATCCATTCAAAATATACACATCAAAACAATGGTTCTTTAGCGACTTACGAAAATCCTGCAAACCCCCAACATTCCTCAAATCCTCTGGCAAACTCTCCCAAACTAACGGAACAACATGGCGAATTGAAAACCTCGACCTAGACGAGACTATAGCTGGTCTTCGCACCAACTGAGAAGATCGTGTCAGATGATAGTGAATAGTAGACGCAAGACCAAACATTCCTGAAAAACATGATGGTAACTCCGAATCTAAATATTTAAACCTAAACATAGCATTATAGAATACACATATTTCTGCTAACGGTAGAATTTTATACTCGCGGTAAAGATGCCTCACCGATACAGATAGGTCAATTTGATTACCATAAAGAACTCTAATTGCCATATTCTGTGTTACGCAGAGCGGATGGAGGTGAGTTACAAATGTTTTCGACCAAACCATACAACAGTAAATGAGATATGGGTGAACCATAGAAAAATACAACATTCTCAGAATTTCACACGGAAAAAGATACCTAAGTTTTCGCATAATACCAATATTACGAGACAATTTGCTGTTAACAGATGCAATATGGTCTTTAAAACTAAGGCTTTCATCAATTATAACACCAAGGTATCTAGTACTAGTAGATCTTACAATAGTATGGTGCCCTACTTCTATATTATTAATCCATGGATAATGTTCAGTAATTCTACCATAAATCAAAAAATTCGACTTATTGTGATTCAGTTTCAATTTATTTACTCGCATCCACTTTTCAATCGAAGAAATATCTTGTTTCAATATAGTCATCAACTCATTTTCAGTTCTAGCAGCTACAGTGAAATGGGCATCATCAGCAAAACATGGTAGAATTCCTTTAGTACCGTAAGTATCAAGGTCTAAAGAACAAGACACATTACTTGAAGCTCTACAAAGGTCATTAATATAAACCAAAAACAACAAAGGACCCAAAACAGAACCCTGGGGTACTCCAATCGAAATATATTCAATTTTAGATGTAACTCCATCTATCACGACACACAGAGTCCTTCCACTAAGAAAACTAACTATCACATTTAAAAAATCACCACGTATACCACTACTATATAGCTTTTGAACTAGTATATCATGATCAACAGAGTCAAATGCTTTAGTAATATCCAAAAATATCGAAGCTATCTTCAGACCCTTGTCTAAAGCATCATTAATAAAAATTGTTAAAAACAAACCTCCATGCTCTGTAGAATGATGACTCATAAGCCCGAACTGACTAGAACTAAAAAATTAACTTTTCTCGAAAAAACTTACCATGCTACTATGAATAAACTTTTCAAACACTCTAGAAATAAATGGCAGTAAAGAAATCGGTCTATAATCACTAAAACAATTCTTATCCCCTCCTTTAAATATCGGGATAACATTCGCACACTTTAGACAATCGGGAAATATTCCAGCTTTTAAACAATTATTTATCAGTCCTAAAAAATGACTAGATATAACAGGTAATATCGCCTTCAAAACCTTCAACGAAATAAAATCGCCTCCTGATGCACCATTTTTCATATTATTTATAACATCAACTAATTCATTAATAGTTACAGATTTAAGGTACGCAGCCACATCACAATCATCAGGTAGGAACTGACGAAAATCTCCATCTTGATCAAATACTGGCACCGATGATGACACACGCTGCCCAATAGTAGCGAAGTGATTACACATCTCATCTGCAACATTATTATTCATTCCTATATTATCTGGACGGATCAAGACGCTACCAGGGCAAGTCACCGACTTAATCAATGTCCAAGTCTTACTCGGGTTACCCTCAACTTTTTTAAATTTAACCTTATAATATTCTACCTTAGCCATTCGGAGTGCAGCATTTAACTTACTATTATAAACTCTATATATTACATTATCATGAGGATCATTGCTCCTTGTTGACAACTTATATAAAAAACGTCTTCTATTAATTGACTGTAACAAACTCTTTGTAATCCAAGTTTTATTTGGAGACACCCTTCTCTTCTGTATTCCTGACACTTCACAACAGTCCAAAAACGTATCCTTAATCTTACCATACCAAAGGTCAAACTTCAATTTTAAATCTAATTCTTCTTGTAGGAATTTAAAGTCTAACTGTTCTATCCTAAGCTTAAATCTTGAAATAGTATTTGAATCAACTAATAATTTCTTAGGCTTAGGGCGAGCACCACAATTAATATTAATATACTTAAATATACACGGAACTAATATAGCCAAACCAAAGTGATCCGAAACATCATTTAACACAACACTCGACGAATCATGGGGAACATTCAAAAATACATTATCAATTAGAGATGAAGATGACTCCGTCACTCTAGTACAAATATTTACAGCAGGATGCATCCCATAGCCTAACATTAAATTCAAAAAATTCCAGGCTTTTAAATTAGATGCTAACAATTTCAAATCAATCTTAAAATCTCCACACACAAAACACGGCATGTTTTTACGAGTTAGAAGGTCCATTTGTTGCTCTAATAATTCTAAAAAACAATCTACACTAGCTGAAGGGGGGCGGTAACAAACAGCAATAAAAAATGGGTCACCATTCTTATCAACCTCTGTAACAAAACACTCAAAAATCATCTCTTTATTAACAGACAAATCATCCCTAACCTTCACATTCAAATCAGTTCTAATATATAGGGCAAGTCCTCCATGCTGATGATGAGTGCGGTTCTTAACATGCATATTATAATTTAAAATATCCAATAGTCCAGAATTATTATTCATTAACCATGTTTCAGTAAGTGCAAGAATATGAAAATCAGATAGCATACACAGCTCCGACAAATAATCCAATGTACTATTTAACCCCTGACAATTCAAATGAAAAATGCCAAGTTTATCCGGTGCCAGTCTAGTATGTAAATCAACTGGGCACTTATAATTAACCATCGGAAAAACATCATCTACCCCCATCTCAAAATCCCTGTGAAGCGTCCCTAATCCTAAATCCGACACACTCAATGGATTATTCGCAAGCCAATCCAAACGATCATTACGAACAATTATCATTTTTTATAAATATATATATATATATATATATATAAAAAAGAAAAGGAGGGTAGTTGCACCCAAACCTAACCAACTGAATAACTTACTATAACTCGGAGGGTCGGTGATCCCGTTTCCAACGTAAGTGAAGCTCCAGAAAAAACACAATATAACCTAAAAATAATAAGAAACATATTAACAAAATAGTATAAATAAACAAACGAATACAAAAAAAGTGAAAAAATTGTCACTAACACTAGCTTAAACACATTTGATTTCAAATTGAAAGTTCTTGTTCACTTTTTAGAGTCAAAAGAGATCAGAGGGGAACTAGCCCCCCCCCCTCTTCCACGTCCTAAATGCAGTAGATAAAACTGTTGAGATAGGAATATTGTTAAAAATAGTTCTAAGTTCAGATAACAAAAAACTCCGGAGTTGGCACAGCCCTCTAGGGCCCAGGGGCAGGTGTTTCAAATTAAACCCTGGAGGCATATATGATTGTTATGGAAGGGATGCTCGTATAAAATTCCTAGAGGGCTCATTTGATTGGAAATTGATAGTTGTATTTGATTCACTTTTTAAGAGTCAAAAGTGAGTGGAGTGCAGCTAGCCTCCCCCCCCCCACACGCCATTCATTTTTTCCCAGAGGCACTCCATATAGAAGGGGTCGTCGTATAAACTTCAAATAGGGGCTCATTCGATTGGAAATCAAGAGTTCTAGTGCCCTTTTTAAGAGTCAAAAGTGATCAGAGGGCATCTGCCCCCCCCTCAAGCCCTTTTTCCACAAATACATCTGATAAAAAATTTGAGGTAGCCATTTTGTTAAAAAATAGTCCAAAGATCATATAACAAAAACTCCTTTACGTATGGTCATTTCGTTAAAAATAGTTCAAAGATCTGATAAGAAAAACTCCTGTGTCGACACCCATTCCCCCAGGGCCGGGAAAGGCGTTGTAAGAATTGCTCTGGGGGCATATATGGTTCTTATGGAAGATATGCTCGTATAAACTTCAGAGAGGGTTCATTTAAATGGAAATTAAAAGTTGTAGTTCATTTTCTCAGAGTGAAAAAAGATCAGAGGGCAACTAGCCCCTCCCGCCCTCCACACCTTTGGGTGTATCGGATTGATAAACCCATCCGATAAAAATTTCAGGAGACAATTTTGTTAAAAAATAGTTCAACCATCAGATATGAAAAGTCCAGGGTCGACACAACCCTCCAGGGCACAGGGATAGGCGTTGTAAGTTATACTCTGGGGATATATATGGTTCTTATAGAAGTGATACTCGTATAAACGTAAGAGAGGGCTCATTTGATTGAAAATAGAAAGTTCTAGTTCACTTTTAAAGAGTCGAAAGAGACCGAAGCTTAATCTAGTCCTCCCACGCCCTTTTTCCCCAAGACCATCCGATAAAAATTTTTAGATAGCAATTTTGTTAAAAATATTTCAAACATTAGATAATAAAAACTCCGAGGTTGACACAAACCCAGTTTTTCACTTTGATATTATTACTTTGATATCAGTTTTGATACTTTGATGAATATTTGATTTTTTTAAGTTTGATTTTGAAACAAGAAATTTTTAAAAACTTTGAAATTTTTTGCAATCAAAAACAAACAAAAATTAATCAAAAAGAACTTTCCGAAAAATAAGTTTTTCAAAGAAAAGTAACTACCATTTTAAACATAAGCTTAGCAGATAAAAATACCTTTTAAAATTCAAACTCAAAACGACCAGAAATTACTATTAAAGAATAAATGAAACCTAAAACGAACAGAAATTAAATAAACAATCATAGCAAAAACATACAACAAGTAATAATATAAATGAATAAATTGATATTAAAGCGATTAATGTTTCTATTTAATATTAAAATCAAACTTAAAATGAAAAAAAAATATTTTCCTATTGAAGTATAAATGAAACTTGAAAAGGGCAGTAATAAAATTAACAATCTATGAAAACAAAAATACAATAGATGTTAATGTAAATTAATAAATAAATCTTTAAACGAGTATAACTTATATTGAAAATGCAAATCAAGCTTAAAATGAACAAAAATCACCACAAGCAAGAGTTTGGGTATGACCTCCTTCTCTCACTGTAAAAGTCTAAAACCTACTACGTCATTGGCGCTTTACTGAAAACTATATGCGTTTTGAACAGTCTTGGAAATTATCAACAACATCAAATTGAATATTTGATGTATAATGATATTAAATGTTGAAAGATCCATCAGTTCAAGAATTTATTTCACTGTGATTGTGTTTTTATTTTCAATAGTGTAAGAATTGGAAAAGAAGATATTTGTAATATAATCCGTTTTCAGTTAAGCGCCAATGACGCAGTAGGCTTTTGGTTTTTATTTACACTTAGGAAAGGTGGCAGTATCCAAACACTTGTTTGTAGGGAAACTATATTCGTCTTTAACAACTTTAAAAAGAGCTAATAAATTAAACTGAATATTTGATGTATAATGATATTAATTGCTGAAAGTTCATCAGTTCAAAATTTTAATATAATTTTAATGATTATTTTCAATATTAAGTACAAAAGAAAATATTTGTCATAAAATTGGATTCCAGCAAAGCGCCAATGACACAGTAGGTTTTAGACTTTTACAGTGAGAGAAGGAGGTCATACCCAAACTCTTGTTCGTGGTGATATTTGTTTGTTTCAAGGTTGATTTGCATATTCAATTTAAGTTGCACTCGTTTTAAGATTTATTTATTAATTTATATTAATATCTATTGTATGTTTGTTTACATTCATTGTTTATTTAATTTCTGTTCGTTTTAAGTTTCATTTATACTTCAATAGGAAAATATTTTTTTTTTGTTTTAAGTTTGATATTCATATTCAATATAAGCATTACTCGCTTTAAGATCTATTTATTCATTTATTTTATTACTTGTTGTATGTTTTTTGCTATGATTGTTTATTTAATTTCTGTTCGTTTTGGGTTTCATCTATTCTTTAATAGTAATTTCTGGTCGTTTTGAGTTTTAATTTAAAATGTATTTGTATCTGCTGAGCTTAATTTTAAAATGGCCTTTACTTTTCGTTTAAAAACCTATTTTTAGGGAAGTTTTTTTTTTAAATTAATTTTAGTAAAGAAATCTTATGGATGTGTTTTTTTTCCACGGCTCCCATGAAATTAGCAGGTCATCAAAATATATAAGAGCATTTGATCAGCTTGGTGATGAAGTCAAGGCATGAACTTGTGACTCGGTATTCAGGATTTTCTTTTAGAGGGTACTCAGTGTATACTCTTGAAGGGTGTTTCAATTGAAGTAAAGGTTTCAGGTTTAAGGCAAAGATCTTACATGTTACGCCAGGAAGTACGTGTTAGTAATCAGCTCAAGCGCTTTATTCAGACATTCTTCCTAAAATAACTTTCAAGTAAAACAAGAGATTAATAAGAATTTTTCAACAATCTCGTCCAAAACCTTTTAAAATATTTTCAATAGCAGCCTTTTATCAACATTGTTGATCAGTCGTCAATGTCATTCATTTGTGCAGGAGGCTAAACATTTTGTATTCTAAAACTGATAAGATGTCGTTTTCCATAACTGAGTCGTTCACTATTTAATCAGATGAAGATGTAACCATTGGCTACTCCTATAGATTTCAAGTCACTCCACAGCAGTGGTGCAATAATATATTATCAAGAGCAATAAAAACGTCTATTGAATGGTTTTATTGGCAGTCCTTGGATAGGCATGTCTTGTTTGTCTCTTAGCGACACAACCTAATAAAAGGACTCACAGCAATGTTTTTCAAACTTCATCAAGCTTAAGTTTATGGTGGTCCCCAACAGAGAGTTTTCATAATGAGGCAAATCTGAATCTATAAAAAGCCCAACCCGATGAAAGCATACAGGCGTTCTTTAAGAATAAACACTTCAGGTGGTAAAAGAAAAGAAATACGGCGTAAATTAGTCAGTTAAATTTAAAAGCATTTTAGGCAGGCACGAAGGAATATCTTCTGATGAGAAAGGGAGGAGGAAGGCAAAGTAAGTCTTCAAGAGACTTCGTCTTATGGAATTGAATTGGTAGATCCTACCATATAGTTATAGACACTTGAAATTCTAGTGCTTGTTGGGAATTTTCCCCCAAAATACTTTAAATCAAAGGGTTTGATGCAATGAGCGGCTAATCAGATTAACCCTCGGTATTAGTTACCAAAACTTCAAAAACTGGATGTTGAAAACTAATTAGGCACGAAAGATAGTTTAGTTTTAATTCTGTATCCAAATATGTACAGTTTACTAGGTTTTATACTATTTGTTAAAGTTACGAACAAAAGCATATTCTCATAAATTAAAGAAAAAAGGGGAAACACCCCAGTAGGGACTGACTTTCATATCTTGAGTTGAAGTACCCTTTTTAAGCCTTACAAGATATCATGCAGCGACAAAGTGTCGTTTACAATTGGTTTGTGCAGCAAAACAATCATTTTGGCCTAAATACAACAAAAAAGCTATCAAGCATAAAGGCTACGAGAAAGGGAATCAACTTAAAATTATCGAAAAAGTGTACATAATCTTTTATTTTCTGAAGGCAGGTTGCCACGCAACATTTTTCATATTTGAGCATAAAAGCAGTAAGTTAAAAGTGAAATACTATTATAGGCAATGGTTCTGAAGCTTCATTTGGATGATTTGATACGTTTCACGACTTCATTCATTTAAGTTTCATCCCTGCAAACTGCAAAGTTGTGCACAAGCTATTGTGATGGAGGTCATTAGCATGGGCGCCCATAAGCTATATTTTAAGGGGAAGGGCTTACCTCTTCAAATCGGCACTTCCTATGCTGTATAATTGAAATCCCAAAACAAAAACACAAGGCAGTGTCATTCAGACAGGGGACTGGCGCCCCCCTCAAAGGGAAAATTTTAGGCTCAAATTTTCACAGTGGGTCCTCTGGGTTAATGCAAATATGTAAAGGTACTTGCCTTTTAAGCTTTCTATATTTGAAGAAATAAACTAAGGCTAGGAATTCAGAATGAGTTTCGAGTTCCTTTCTTATAGATGAAATATTTTTGAATGGAAAATTACATCCATATTTTTCTCAGTGTAAAAGTGGGAAAGAATGGTAGGGCTATAAAATAACCCAATAGTTCCCAACCACTAAATAATCAAAACGTCATATCTAGTCTTATCTACCCCCCTCCGGAAAAATTTTTGATTGGAATGCACTTTTTTCATTTTTTCAGGGGATGATTGAATTAAACCAGAAGTCATAGAAATAGAGAAAGTGCACTTACGTAAAATATCAGTCCAAGTACCCTTTTGTAGAAGCCGAAAAGACTGTCCTCTCAACATTACTCCCTTTCCTATTTTACAATGCAGAGGGACAGATCTGGGTCAAAAGGGCAAAAATTAACCCCTAACTGGTGGGGTATTTTGTTCTTATGCATAATAATATAGTCACTAACTACCTTATTATAAAAAAAAATACAAAAACAGAAAGAAGTTAAAAGAATAGCATTTTTTTTCAAAAATAAGCAATGAGTTGCGGTAGATTTTGAATGGGTAAAGGCGATCTTAAATGTGAGAGGGCGTTGCTTTTTCTCCTAAGACCAAAAGTGCACTTGATTGCAAGTTTCCAGAAATGTAAGAAATAGGGTTCACAATGTCTTCCGAGTGAACTGTTTTGAGGGCCCAGTTTACTTCATCCTGACTCTAAAAAATAAACATAATCTAGACAACATTGTATATGCCGGTTAATTTCTTGCTATGCCATATGCTACATAAAACACTTTTAATTATTTCGATAAAGACGGTAGGAAGCATGAGCAAAAAGCCGTTGTGCATGGAAAGTGATGACACTATATAGTCACTGCAAATGGGTTCTAAGATAACCTTGATCCTAAAAATGTTTTGAACCAGGATCCATCTAAATATCAGTTATGCTACCATTTTATATTGGTTAATTAATTTGACCTTCATCCTCCCAGTTCCGATTGAATAAGGTTAAAACCACCCTTTTTGTTTTTTAGTACCTTTTCTTAAAGTAATTTATCTATTTTTGTATGATATCAAACCTGATAGAAATTTCCAACTGATGCTAGATAACATATAACACATGAGGTTATTTTTTCATCGCAATTTGTATCAGCCATTTTTTGGTCATCGCTGAAAGCATCACTATGTTATCCTTAAAGACATAGTTATTGGATTTTTCGACTATCCTGAACAAAATGGCTATCTCAAAATTTTGATCCGGGGAATTTATGAGCGTAGGAGGGGAACTAGTTGCCCTCCAGTTTTTTTGGTCACTTAAAAATGACACTAGAGCTTTTAATTTCCATTTGAATGACCCCTCTCGTGATATTCAAGGACCACTGGGTCAATACCATCACCCCTGAAAAAAAAAACAAAAAAAACAGACAAATAAAGACGGATCCGTGATCTTTCTTCTGGCAAAAACGCAAAATTCCACATTTTTGCAGATAGGAGCTTGAAACCTCTACAGTAGGGTTTTCTGATACGCTGCAGCTCATGATGAGGTTTTTATTAAGACTGATGACTTTTAGGGGACGTTTTCCCTTTTTTTCGAAAATAATGAGAATTTTCTCAGGCTAGTAACGTTTGATGGGTAAGACTAAACTTGATGAAACTTATATATTTTAAATCTGCATATTTTGATGATAAGGATAATGGTTAGAGTGAGTATGATGTCAAATATTGTTTATGTATTACTTTTTTGTTCTTATTTTTTATTTTCGAAATTTTTTGTTGACTTATTTTTTTTTCTTTCTTTTTTTTTATTTTATTTAGACCGGCTAATGGAGACGGGATGCGAAGTTTTTGTTTAGTTTGGATCATGGATGAGATAAGTTTTGTAGAAATTCCTGCTGGTAGGTTGGAGGAAATTGAAAAAAATCCTCTTTACATTAATAAATTCTTTAGTAGGTTTTCGTCACAAGATCAAGATTTGCCATATTATTATAATGCACATAAAAATAAATATTTATTTGTTCATGATCTTCTACCTTTAAATAATAAATTTAAACGACTGTCATTTTGGAATTGTAGAGGATTAAATAGTAGCTTAAATTTTTTGCATGATTTTCTTAAAGGGTCGTCAACAGATGTGTTAGGAATTTGTGAAACATTTCTTGATAATAATAATACATTCCAATATTATGAAAATTATAAGTTTTTTCATGCTAGTCCAAAACAGAATAAGAGAGGAGGAGTTGGTATTTTTATACGAGATGTTATTCCATCTTCTTTACGTACTGAATTCATGGTTTGGAATGTTGAGATGCTATTTGAGAGTTGTGTAGTAGAAGTGCATGATGGAAGAAATACTTTTTTGGTAATTGTAGTATATCGGCCACCATCGTCTAGTATTCAAGAGTTATTAAGTCAATATGAGTCGTTGTTAGATGCCCTCACCCAGCAACACCATCCATTTTATGTAATGGGGGATTTTAATATTGATTTAATGTGATATAATGTTTCGGCATCGAATAAGGGATTAGAATTTTTGAATATTTATGCTTTACATGTTTTGTCACCTGCTTGTTTACTACCATCAAGAATCTGTGATAACCATGCAACTCTTATTTATACCATTTTTACATCTGAAAATTGCCTTGATACCCATATTATTTTGAATGATACATCTGATCATTGTGTTGTTGTTTCTAACGTCTCTGGATGAGGAGTGGAACGTTAAAAGAGACCAGATAAAAGTTATAAAAGGATAATTCACCAGAAAAAGATAGATGAGAGGTAAGTAAAAATAGTAGATATAGATTGGAATGATGTCCTAAATGTTGAAGACCCGAATCAGTCAATTGTTTTATTTTATAGTATATTTAACCAAATATTCGACCAAGTATGTCCTATGGTATTAAAAAAGAGTAAAGATTTGCCTCGTAAACCATGGGTTACTGAAAGCCTGTTAAAGAGTATAAAAGAAAAAAATAGATTGTATAAGGTGAAGATGCAGTACCCAAATGAAATTAATATTGAAAATTTTAAAAAATATAAAATCGGTTAACTCTTGTTCACGAGAAGCGGAAGCAAATTATTATCAAAATGAATTTCTCAAATGTGGTTCACCTCGGGAAACATGGAAATTAATAAATGAAAAAATGAATAATGTTAAAACAAGAAATATTCCATCTCACATTACAAGTCATGAAGGAGTCAAGATAAGTGATGAGATAGGGATGGTAGCAGCATTTGCTGACCATTTTAGAAAATTTGGACATGATCTGGTGGATAAAATCTCTTCCGGAACACATAATCATATAAAATTTTTACCAAATAAAGTAGATAGTACTATATTTATGTGCCCTATCCGGTTCTCGGAATACCAAAAAGCCGTTACTAGTTTGAAAAATGGATTTTCGGCAGGATGTGATGGTATATCGACTTCTCTGTTTAAAGAATTAGCTGGTGTACTTTTTCAGCCGCTTTTATATATTTTTAATTCTTGTATAAAAAATGGATTTTTCCCAGTTTGTCTTAAAGTAGCTAAAATTTTACCTTTGTTTAAAAAAGGTGATAAAGATAACCCAAACAATTATAGGCCAATTGCTATTTTATCACCTGTTTCTAAAGTTTTTGAAAAGATAATAAAAAGTAGATTTATTTCCTTTCTGGAAAAGAACAAGTTTTTTTCTCCTAATCCGTTTCTTTTTTTGAGTGGTAGATCAACAGAGCAAGCAGTAGCTGCTTTACAACATTTCCTATCAGAGGCTATGGATGATAGTTATTTGGCGGCAACTATATTTTTTGACATAAAAAAAGCTTTCGATACAATAGATCATGCAATTCTTTTTGATAAGCTGGAAAATATAGGAATCAGTGGAATAGCTCTGGATTTAATGAGATCTTATTTATCTGAAAGAAGTTTTAAAGTCCAAGTTTGTGAAGAATCATTTCATATTTTCCCGTTAAAAAATATAGGGGTACCGCAGGGATCTGTATTGGGGCCGATACTTTTTTTGATTTATGTAAATGATCTTCCAAATTGCATGCCCTCAGGTGATGAGTTACCAATATTGTTTGCGGATGATACAGCAATTAGTTTGAAGGCGGGCAACGAGGAGGACCTAAGATTGTCCCTGGAGACTGTTGCTTTGAATGTAAATTCTTGGTTTCACGCTAGCCTATTAATACCTAATTTAGAGAAGTCGGAATTTAGGATTTTTGGGAGAAGTTCGAGGACAGTGAGGCGTTTGTCATTTCAAATTATTAATATTGGAGCTTCCTCCATAAAAAGAGTTTTTATTTAGATATTTAGGTATTTATATTGATTCAACTCTGTCGTTTAAGACGCATATTAGTAAACTTAAAGCAACAGTGTCCAGGAATCTCGGTTGTTTGCATAGATTAAAGTTTCTGTTTCCATACCAAATCATTAGAACTTTATATTTTTCATTAATTGATTGTTATTTCCAGTATTGTTCGACTGTTTGGATGCTGGCTTTCCCTTCACATTTACGAGGACTCCCAATTGTACAAAATAAACCAACAAGAATTCTGGACCATTATTTAGCACACCCTAGGAAGACAGAAGAATTATCTGAAACTAAAACTATCTTTTCTATTTCTTGATATTCTTGATTTAAAACAAATTTTTCACCTTAATTTGGGCATATGGTTTCTGAAAATCAAACATAAAGATCATTTTTTCAATAGTATGAAACTTTTGGTTGAAAAAAAACATAGCCTTTTATCAAGAGTTAGGATTGAGTTTCTTTTCCAGTTTGTTAAAAGTGAGAGATCCAGACTAAGTTTAAGATATCAACTTCCTCATATTGCGAATAAATATAAGTTATTTGAATTAGTAAGTGAATGACCATCACTATATATATATAAAAAGAAATTGAAAAAGATGGTCTTTTCAGCCTACAGTAGCGGGGATTGATTGTATTATTGATTTATTTATAAATTGTTAAGTAAATCCCATCCCTATCTCCGTGACTCGATAGTTAAGTTATGAATTTTTTTTGTTTTTTTTTTCTCATTTCTTCTTTAAGTTTAATTTAAATCGTGTTATGTTCTTATCAAATTTTCTTTTCTTTCTGATGTTATGTTAGCGGGAAGTGTATTTTTTTTCCCCTATTGCTTGTTAATTGAGACATTACGAGATTCCTCTCTTCTCCTTTGTATAAAATTTATGTATATGTTTTTGTTAAATAAAGTCAAGTCAAGTCAAGTCATCAAAATCCAATTTTTTTGATAGGCTATATATATTGGTATCAAAATTCGGTTTTTTAGAGTTTTGGCCACTATTGAGCCGGGTCGCTCCTTACTTAGATTGATAAGGTTTCAAACACAGTGTATTTGGAATAATTTTAATGTAGAACATATTATGCGGTTTAATGGACCCCATTTTTCCCATTTTCCTTAGAATAAAAATGAGCATTGATTAATTAAAACTATTTGTGAAAAATTATTTGCTTAAAGTAAAGAGCAAATTTGACACTTAAAACAAGCAGTAGTTTTAAAGCTACTTAACGATTTGAAGTTTTTTCAAACTATTAGAGGGCAACTGTCCTGCCCCCTCAACGACACTAATGGTTATTATTGTGAATCTATTGGTGGAACAAACTGATTGATTGAACCGTTACAAATACTTACTCAAACATCAAGACGACATTACAGGTTGGTCAGCCAACGACCAAAGAAGAGTTATTGGATCGTCTCACTTCGTCAATACTGGTTTCAGAGAGCCACAATTCCTCCAGACTAACTACTTCTTTTAAGGGGTATAGTCCATTACATTTGGCTTCTGTTATCGCCAGCTCTTCCTCATAGAGAAAAATATGCATATGCCTTGATCTTACAGGTGGCGAATACAGTAAAGGGCTTTAAATATCCTTAAAGGAAAAACGAATTAGACTTCTTTTTTCCAACCACTGTATAAAGATAATATAACAGTATTATTCGTAACTGCGAAACAGAAAGAAACTTGGTGAGCTGGCGAAAAGGTTTGCAACTGTCCCATCTCACATGTATGACTTAATTTATATACAAATTACGACTTAATTTACAATTTATATACTCTGGACTTAACTAATTGGCCTATGTAGGATTTCTAAAAAGGGGGACGGGGTGTTGATAAAATTTATTAAAATAAGTAACTTCTAATCAATACTGCAACAGGGAAATAGCCAAAATTTCATAGTGGAGAGAGATTCACGAAGAGGCGGGAGTATTTGAAATTTGCCACAAAATGTTTTACCACAAAGGGCAACCTAACAGTTTTAGCACCGATTATCCAATAGGTTTCACAATAGTCCCTGGTTTTAGATAGTAATATTAGGCCATGGAGCGTCAAAACTTTTTCTCATTGTGTTTTTTTTTTGGTATGGAAAACGTTCCCTTTAATTTCCATTTTATTTTATTTTCCTTTTAATTTCCTTTCATTTAATTTTATTTAATTTTTCCTCGTTTATGCTCTTTTTTGGGCCATAGAAATGTCATTTGAAATTTGATAAAGGATCTTTGTTTTTCTTCTAAGAAA
>NC_142803.1:53088873-53117035 GCF_049724085.1 Artemia sp. Qi Xiang Cuo
ACAGAATGTTTATGATCGTTTTTACCAAGAAATGTATCCCTCTACTTGTCTCACTAAATCACATGACAATACAATGAATGAATCTACTCTTGACCAGAAAGTACAAAAAAATTTCATGGTTTTAGGCCTAAAGCTCAGCTCTGGAATGGAAAGTTGCCAAGGCGAGCCCTTATTGTATTTAACCTAACTTGTGAAATTCTCTCAGCTTAAAAACGGCATGAGTGAGCAATACCCAGTACAAGAAGTAAAAAGAATCGGTTGTTTCTTCGCACCAAGCTGACAAAACAGACAAAAATATTGAATAAACTCTAAAGCTTCCTTATCGAATTTTGTCGAAATTCATTTTTCAGTTGTTCCCCAATCAAAGAAATTAAAGTCAGTTATACCTTCTGATGTTTAGAGTATGTTTCTCTCAATTGAATCGTGAGACTTTAGATACACAGTGGAGACGTCATTCTTTAGAATATGTGAGGCAGATGCAAATGTAGATCTGTCCGCAATTGCATTTTGAAAGCTTATCGCAAGCTTGAAAAATGGAGCTTCTAACCCTTCCCAAGACCGGGAAGGTCTTGCTTGCATAGACCGTCGATTTTCGACCACAGCAGTGCGGTCCTTATGACCTTTAGTTTTCTTTTGTTTAAAACTTAGTAAGAAAAAAATGTAAGAGACAGCCATATATATATATATATATATGTGTATATAGTATATATATATATATATATATATATATATATATATATATATATATATATATATATATATATATATATATATATATATATATATATATATATATATATAGATCTATCCTGCAGGATATTAGGACGTTGGGTTTGATGCTATGAGATGGATGGGGCTGGCTGCGCCCAAAATTCCATCAGTGGCCCTGTTTTTACTAATCTTAGTGCAAAACTAGTAGCTTTTGGTATTTGATCTTTGGTCTATTTTGAATAAAATAGCTGAATAAAAATTCGATCGTAAGTATTTAAGAAAAAGGGGGTTAGGAGGAGGGGGGCTAGTTGCCATCGGATCACTTTTGACTGTTTAAAACGGAATTAGAACTTTCAATTTCTAGTCATTTGAGTCCCCTCCAAAGTTTAAACGACCACTTCTTCCATAAAAAAAATCTATATACTCCTAGGGCATAAGTTAAAACCCTTCCTCCAGGGTCTGGGGGGGGGGGTATTTTGACCCCGAAGTTTTGTTATTTGATTGTTGTTGGGTTTTTTTTCAAACAAACTGGCTATTTCAAAATTTGGACCAGATACATTTGGGGAAAAGAAGGTGTGCGTATGTGGGGGGGGGGGGGGGTGTTGTATATGCCATCTGATCACGTTTGACTCACAATAAGATAACTAGAACTTTCAATTTCCAATTACATGAGCCCCTTCTGAAATTTTTGGACCAACACTTACATAAGAACTTGTATGTCCCTGGGGCATTACTTAAAACACTTTCCACAGGGCTCTGGGAGCTTGTGTTGTCCCCAGAGTTTTTATTATCTGATTTTTTAACTGTTTTTAAAAAATGGCTATCTCACAGTTTTAATCAGATGGGTTTGGGGGGAAAGAGCGTTGGGGAGAGCTGCTCTAGTTGCCTTCAAATCTCATTTGTCTCTGAAAAAGTGAGCAAGAATTTTCAATCAAATGAGCCCCCTCTGAAGTTTATACGAGCCCCCCTTTCATAAGAACAATATGAACAATGAGAGAACATAAGACAAGAACATAAGACATAGAACATAAGAACAATGTCCCAAGGGCATAACTTACAACACCTGCCGCTGGGCCTGGGGAGGAGTGTATTGACCTGTGGAGTTATTGTTATTTTATTTTTCAACTATTTAAAAAAAAATGACTATATCCAAATTTTTATCACATACATTTGGGGAAAAAGACGTTGGGGGGGGGGGGGAGGGGCTAGTTGCCCTCCGGCTCTCGTGTTGTTGTGACAAATGAGGCAAACTTTAGCTTAAACAATGAGGCGTTGAGGAGGCGACAGCCCTTTTCATACACAGAATAGTCAGTAGTATAGATGTATGCACACTGACAGCACAGGTACCTTAGTATAGGTGTATGCAGTCTGACGACACAGGTACCTAATTGGAGGTCTAGATCATCATTGCCAATAAAGTATAATTTGAGCTTTGTTTTAACAACTAATTTGTGTTTTGAGTAAGACTGCAGTCAGGAGTCATCCAAAAACAGAGTTTGCCTTAGTTGATCTGGCAGAGATTTAGGCGTCAAGTGTGCCATTTAATTGATCAAAGATGTGTGAACTCGTTCTAGGCGTTTACCCCCCCCCCCACCCAGCGATTAACCCCTCGAAATTATCAGAAAATAAATCTCTGATTCTATTAAGAAATGATGATGTATAATTGTTGAGACTATAAAATATAATATAGATTTTCTTAACGAATTTGTATATTAAAACTACAAAAAGCCAGCAGATTTTTCTTAATCCCTTCTAGATTTTTCTTAAGCTCTTCTACTTTTAACATGAGATGTTAAATAATGTTATTTAATAGAATGAAAAAACTTGAAAATTAACCTACATAAAATTATAATTTAAATTGGCCAGTAAAAATCATACCACCAGAATTTTTCTACACAATGTAAACAAGATTCGAAGAGAACGGTTGTTTCTATCACCTAACCAAACCTAACCCACCACTGGTTGACACCCAGTCTTCTCTCCAAGTTTTGCCTCTATGAAAAATTAAACTTACTTCTTCACCACAATATCTTCTGAAACTAACAGGTATTACATCACCTCCAGGTCCTTTCACAGGTTCTCGGTGTATGTGTTCCTAAAAGCAAATAATGATATAAAAGTAGCTGGCCACAAAAACTGACAAATAAATGTCACAAAAAAAAATGAGATAACCCCATACCTTTAAAACCAGAAATACAAAGGGTGCATCCCCTAGCAGATTATCACTAGCTTAGCTGATTTATTCATACAATCAAGGAGGTTAATTGGATGCTTGCTTGATGGGAATGGGTTTTACCCTATGTAGTATAGTCATTCTGGTTGCTAGAGGAAAGGTCCATGACCAGATCTGGCTACTAGGTAAACCAGTTATTAATCATTAGACGTCATTTCTCAATCACACGCAGCTGAATGATATGATGCACGGGGCTTTTCAAATATTGCATAGTTCAATCACAATATTTTGCCTCCTACAAAAGGCATAGAAGTTGAAGGAAGTGGATGAGGGATATGCACTTTACTTCTCTTGATGAATAACAAAGAAAACTAGTGTCCAGCCAGTGACTCACAAAGTTTCTAACTTGTGAATAGGCCAAATCTCTTGTAAATTCAAGTTGGGATTTGAGAAAGACTGATTAAAACATAGGCCTAAATGTTTGGAGTCAACAACAAACGCACAGGCACCACAAGTTAATTTTCAGCAGCACACCATTGCTGCAATTTGTTCTCCAGCTGCCACTGGCCTTCCCTTATTAGTGCAACGCCAGGTTCTAAATAGGGTAACATGAATGCTACTAAGAAGTCCCTTTGGGCCTTCAGGTCAGTACGTCCTGGAGATAATAAGATACAGAAGTGGGCGTTTGAGAGTTAGATCAGGTCAGTAATATCATATGGAGCAGAAGATAGGGAGAGGGGGGGTATCAGGGTATTGGATTAGAAAGATTGCAGTTAAAGTATTAAAAAGCATGTGAAGTTCAAGTATTCCTCAAGTCTTTTAACACTTGTGGAATTGGGTTCCAACTTAAATCAAATACAGATAACTTCTTTCTTCTGTCAAAGATGAAAATGCTGCAGTTAAAAAAAAATCACCATTTTGTACCCTTTTCTGATAAAACTTCAAACTTCTAATCATATAGTTAGATCTTTTTTAGTTTCATTGTATAAAGGCAGTGAGCCAAACACCTGCCTTAACTCTTAAGCATTATTTGCCTTAATTCCAGATTTCTAATTCAGTGATAGCTTGAGAAATTGTTACAGAGAAGTATTTTTGTTGGATTTTAGAAGAAGTTATCCTTGACTTGTTTAGTTTCATTTACTGATTTAGCTGAATTGAATTATTATGTCCAGCAAGGCAAAGCGTATAAACATGCATCCAGTTAAAGGCCATGATAGGTGTACTGCCTGTTCTACAGAATTGGATGAGGGGTCCTCTGCCATTGAGTGTGACAATTGTGAGAAGTGGATTTGTGGCAATATTCTAAAATGATGCAATCACTTATCTGTTCAAGGTTGTTTTTTTCCTGTAAAATCAACCCTCCCCCCACAGGCAGATCCAGGATTTTTTAGGGTGGGGGGGGGGCTAAACAGGTTGATTCAAGAAACTTGCATTAGGAGCAAGTTTAATTAACGCAAAATTGCATTAATTAAATAAGCTACACTAATTAAGACTATTTTAGGGGATGAGACCACCCTCCTCGCCCCTCCCCTGGATCCACCACTGCCTCCCCCCTTTAGTGAAGGGGGGAGCATAGCTTTAGCATGCTATAATAACAAAGTTTGCTTCTGTTTAGATAATTCCTTGAAATCTTCCCTAGAAGATCTCAAGATGTAGTTTGCCACCAAAAGTCAGTTGACCCAAACACTTTCCAGACTGTGAACTGACATCAAATGTGACATTTCTGCTCAGGTAAGTGACATTGTCAATAGGGTATCACACATTAAAAATTCACTACAATCAGTGTGCTCTTTTTCAAACTGCTCAGGACCTAATGGCTTCTAAAGTGTCTTCTCAATTGTCTCAACTTCCTGTAGGTAAATAATTGAAACTGATGTTTGTCAGACAGCACATTCAGAGCATCGGTATTTTTAAAAATATATAAATGTTTTTACTTTTATAACTTTAATAAATCAAATAATATTAACATTTTGACAACTAATCATCAGTATATGTATATTAAACTGACAATGCACATTCATTTGTATTTTTTCAGTAAAGTACAAATTATCTTGTGGCCTTGGGGAGACAAGGGATTATGAACCCTTGTCAAGTTAATTTCTGCTTGTTTTGAGTTTGACTCTGTTATATATTGTTATTTCTGTTTGTTTAGGTTTCATTTGTTTATAAATGGTGATTTGTGGTAGTTTCATGCATGGTAAATTATTTGATTTTGTTTTTGCTTATTTTTGGTTTAATGGAGTTCTTTGCTGTTCTTTGAAGAACATATTTTGTGGAAAAAGTTTTTTTTATTAATTTCAGTTTGTTTTATATTGATATATTCTTTTCAGGGAAAAAGAAAATAATTCTGTAAATCTTTTTGTTTTTTTAAGTCTTTATAGTTTGGCTTGCTTTTTGTATGCTGGAGAAAAAAATTCAGCAATTTTTAACAACAAACACCCTTTTAAAAATCTGGACACAAATAGTAGCATTCAATTTAGTATCATAACTCTTCTAGTTGACCAGAAATAGAAAACTTGATACCATTTGCAAAAAAAAAGTTAACTTTCTTTGATAGCTTGGATACACTTATGCTATTTTGATTTGGTTAAATTTTAAGAGCAGAAGTAGTCCCAAAAGTTTGAACATCATACTGACAGTTGTTCTCAGGATACTGCTAAGACTCCTTATTGGGAATTAGCATTAACCCAGTGCATTTTGATTTAAGCTTAAGGCAATATTTAGTTTTTAAACATAATGGGCAAATGGTAGGATGGGCGTGGGAAGGGGACTAGTTGCCCTCCAATCATTTTGACTATTCTATTTTCAATCAAATGAGCCCTTTTAAAAGTTCTTAAGACAAATCTTTTGATACAAGGTCCCCTGGTCAAAACAAAAAAGAAAAAATAATACATTATACCCACATTGATCTTTATTAGGGCAAAGGTACTGTGCAATTTTGGAACCTTTGTCAAAATTTTCCTTCAAAACAGAACAACTCTGCTTAGCTGTGACTTGGAGCAACGTCTCTTGAAGCCGTTTTTGTATTTCAGTTATAGGAACCATTGACAAAATATCCAGTACACCCAGATAAGAACAGAAAATTTAATTCAGTCAGTTTCCTGTTTTTGACAAAAAAGAAGCTCTTGACAATTTTTCATGCATGTAATGTTCAAACTGCTGTTACTTGGTTATTTATTGCAAAATAAAATTGATGCATTGGTAACAATGCATCAAAATACATCTGATTTTATCAGAATTCTAGTCATATTAGCTTTTTACTGATAAAATTAAATTAGAATGGCAATAAATTTTACATTGTTGAAACTAGGTTACAAGTTTCAAAAATGCTTCTTTAATGTAGTGGAGTACCAGCC
Source organism: Artemia sp. Qi Xiang Cuo (assembly GCF_049724085.1). NCBI lineage: Eukaryota > Metazoa > Arthropoda > Branchiopoda > Anostraca > Artemiidae > Artemia > Artemia sp. Qi Xiang Cuo. The sequence continues at coordinate 53,095,114 of NC_142803.1, forward strand.
GCACTAAAAATGTCCCACCAGTCAAATTCAAATGCAGATAATGGCTTCTATGAATTGATTTATTTCTTTTGCAAGTATCTTGTAGTAACCTTGTTGAAATTTTTGACAGACAGCAACAGGCTCTGTCAAAATATAGATGACTCTGTCAAAACTTCACTGAACATATAAAACAAATGAGAAATAATTGATGTCAAAATTTCAGGTTCCACTGACAAAAATATAGCTGTCAAATTTATGAATCAAATGGCATGAGAGGGGGGCTAGAAGCCCTTCAACCACTTCTGACTATCTCTTTTGACTATTAATAAGTGAGCTTGAACTTTCAATATTCAATCAAATGAGCTGTCTCTGAAGTTCATACAAACATCCCTTTCATACAAACAATATAGCCTATGCCCCAGGTCATAACTTACAATGCCTGCCCCTGGGCCCTGGGGGGTTGTGACAACACCTGAGTTTTGGTTATCTGACTTTTGAGAAATTTAGTGATAATATCCAACTAGTCAGACAATTTTTTCTCTTAGACATAGCCTAGCATGAACATCTAATTTGGTGGATGTATCAGTATATCTAAGACTCAGCATTATTCACCTAGTTAGATATTCTTGCTGTGCCTAAGAGAAACAATTTATCTGGCTAGTTGGATATTATCCAAAAACTCCATAATAGAATTTACTTATCCTTCTAGTTGGATATATATTCGGAGTGTTGAGACTTGGTATTATCCACCTAGTTAGATGTTCATGCTGTGCCTAAGAGAAATGAATTATCTGGCTAGTTGGATATTAACCCCAAACTGCTTAGAGGATCTTCTTATCTGCATAGTTGGATATTTGGCAGAAACACTAAGGAACATTATTATCCAACTAGGTTGATATTATCTCTGGCTAAGAGTAACAATTTATCTGGCCAGGTGGATATTATCCCAAAACTGCATAGCCTAATAGAATTTACTTATCCTCCTAGTTGGATATATAGGCCAAGCCTATCAGGAGAGTTAAGACTTTCTAGGCTATTATCCACCTAGTTCAATGTTCTTACTGTGCCTAAGAGGCACCATTTGTGTGGCTTGTTGGATATTAACCCAAAACTGCTTAGAGTCTTCTTATCTGCCTTGTTGGATATACATAAGAAACACTAAGTTATATTATTCTCAACCTAGTTATATATTCGTTATGTGCCTAAGAGAAATAATTTATCTGTCTAGTTGGATACTATACCACAACTGTGTAATAGACTACACTAATCATACTAGTTGGATATATATCCTGACAATCATAGGTTTATGGCAGGTGCAATAATAGCGGCTTCTTCTTCTTCTATTTAAAAGCAGGTGGACTTTTCAGTATCACTATTTAGCCCTTTTCCTTTTGCTTCACTCTGTGGGCTACGGAGCTACTGGCTTGATTGCCTCATATTTATTAGATATATTCAAATATCTATCAGCAGATCTTTCGACTCTAGGAGTTCAAATATAAGATGATAGATGTCGATTTCTATGCTCTATGTGCAGGTATAGTTGGCTAGGCTCTTGGCTGATAGTGGGATTTTGTGGTGTTTGAAGTATTTTAACAGTTTAGAAAGCAAGGTATGTTGTGCAGACGTCAGCATATTACATTCAAATAGGCAATGGTCAAATGTTTCATTATTCATATTACAATGCCTGCAAGAGGGGACAGGGGAATTGAACCACTTGAATTAGAAAGCTTATATGAGAATGCAAGGAAATTTAGTCCATTTTTTCCAGAACGAATTCTATGATAAATTTTAGAAAGATACTTATTGGGAAAGGATAGGATTAATCTTATTAAAATTAATATCTGATAGCCTCCATCGGTAAATATCTCTAATTGGGATTGGTCTCCCACTTGGCTGGTCAATATTTATAGCATTTTTTGCTATTTCATCAACCTGATAATTACCACTTATGCCAGAGTGGCTAGGAATGTACTGAAAGTAAGTTTTTATGCCACTTGAAGCAAGATTATCAATAATGCTGAGACAATGATAAGTGTCAATGTCCAACTTATATTGAGGAGCTGAGGCCAGCAACTCAAGGCTTGATAAAGAGTCGGAATAGATGATAATATTGTTCGAATTTTCAATCTAAGATTGGTTTTGCTTAAGGTGTTCTAATGCCATGATTATGGCATTTAACTCAGCAGACATTATAGATAAATTATTAAATAATCTCTCGCCCATTGCAATTTTCAGGTGAGGAAGGAAAACACCACTTGCAACCTTCTCATTCATTTTTGACCCATCAACAAATATTTGGAAGTGATTTTTATAGGTAATTGTATTAAGTTCTGCAAATTTTTTCTGAACAAAAGCAATGGGGGTTAAATCTGTATTCCATTTTGAAAATTCAGTATTTATTATGGGAAATGACCAATTCCATGGAGGGGATTGGGGGAAAGTAGGTGCAATAGACTTTGCTGGTACAGGGAACTTCTTTTGAATATTGGCATACTCATCTGCAATACCTCTATACATGGCTGGATTTCTTAACCAATTTTGTAATGTGTGTGAGCTATTTGATTCAATTTTTGTAAGATGTTTTATCAAGAGAAAGCTACGTCTCTCCCTTATCGTTGTTAATCCACTCTCCATAAGCAGAAACTTGGTGCTTGTGGGTTTCCTAAGACCAAATATGAGACGTATTATATCATTTTGTGTTGTTTCAATTTTTTGCATCTGGGTCTTTGCACATGCACCATAGACAATGAGCCCATAGTCAATATGGGGTCTTATATGTGATTTATAAAACTGGAGTAAGGTTTTCTCCTTACAACCCCAGGGTGTGGAAAGAAGTCTTTTTAGTATATTTGCTTTTCTATAGCATTTTTTTATTGTGTTTGAAATGTGGCAGTTGAAATTAAGTTTTTGGTCAAGCATGAGACCTAGGTAATTAATATGATTATCTTCTGGAATAGTTGTTTTATTTAGAGTTAGTTTTGCATTAACTTGGTTTCGCTTCTGGTGAAATTGGATTATTTTTGACTTGGTGGGTGCAATGGGTAAATCTGAATGTTGAGAGAATTTTTTAAACTGGACAAGTGACTTTTGCAGATTTGACTGTGCTATCTGAAAGGTGTTGCCAGATGACCATAGCACCAGATCATCAGCATATTGTAGATTCGTGTGGGGTAGGTTCATGTCCCAGAGATATAGGGCAAATAGGAGGCAGCTGCGGACTGCTCCCTGAGGTAGGCCTTTGGATATTGTCTTTTGGGGGGAAGAGGCTGAACCAACACAAACAATGAAACTTCGCACTTCTATGAAGGATTTAATAAAGGATACTAGCTTAGAAGGTACTCCAAGGTTTGCGAGTTTATTTAAAAGGATTTGGTGGTTCACATTGTCATATGCTCCTTCAAAATCTAGGAAAGCTGCCACTAGGATATTATTTCTTGAGAATGATTCATTTATTGCATTTGTTAGCAAAATGAAAGCATCTGTTGAGGAGTGATATTTCCTGAATCCAGTTTGAGTGTGTGGGATCATGTTATTTTTCTCAACGAACCAGAGGAGTCTGTGATAGATCATTTTCTCCATTATTTTCCCCATCACAGGAGTAATCATTATGGGCCTATAAGACTCAGGGTTATCTTTTGGTTTATTTTTCTTTAGGATTGGTAGGAGGGACGAACATTTCCATATATTGGGGAACCTAGAAGATGCCCAAGCGTGATTATAAAAATTTAGAAGTTCTTGTTTGTATGAAGGTGTGAGATTCTTTATCCATGTAGAGTGTATATTGTCATAGCTGCCGCTAGTTTTGGACCTAATATGATGTATTGCATTATTAAATTCCTGGATTGACAATTTATTAGTTATTAACTCGGATCCTGGGCGTGGTTGGTAACTAAGGTTCATAGGAATTGTGGACAGTTTGCTTTGATTATTTGATGTTAGCTTATTAACAAAAAGAGTTGCAAATAGGTTAGCCTTTTCAATATCATTGTCATAATGGGTATTATTATGTATAAGCTCATACAGGAGTAGGTTGGGAGAAGTCTTTTTCCCACATATGTGGCTTATGACTTTATGTATAATTGGCTCATGCGTTTCTCTGGAGAGATTATTTGCAAAATTATTCCAGTATTTATATTTAGCATCTATTATAGTCCTTTTTAGATTAGATTCTGCTTGTAATTTTTTTAAATATGTAGTAGGTGTTGGTTTTTTTATGAATTCTGTCCTAGCTGCCTTTTTTATCCTCCATTTATTTAGGCACTCATTTGTCCACCATGCTTTAGGAATTTGTTTAGGGAATGTTCTCTTAGGTGTTGTCCTGGGGATAGCATGATTATATGTATTTATTAGTAAAGATGTCAATGCTTCAGCATGTGTGTCATATGTTGTGTTAGAAATGCATGAACTTTTGGTGGAACTTGTAATTTCATCATTTAGCTTATTTTGGAACATAGACCAATTTGCTTTAGTGTTGATATATTTGGAGGTATGAGATGAAGTTTCAGCAGGTTCATTTAGGGAGCAAACTATAGCAAAGTGATCTGTACATAGACTATCAATTTAATTTATGTAAATTTTGTTAAAAAAATTTAAAGACACAATTTGTTGGTCAATTGTGGAGAATTTGCCACTTTTGGGGTTAAAATATGTATTCAGGTTTGGAGGGGTAGCAACAGCTAATTCATTATTATTTGAAGTCATATGCTCAATAAATTTACCAGCTTTATTTGATGGTTTATTCCCCCACAAAAGGCTGTGGGCATTGAAATCACCACAAATAATGGTATTTTTTAACATATTAGAATTATTTTTATAATTAAAGAAATCCTTGGCATCTGTAATTTGGCCAGTAGGGTTATAAAAGCTTATTATGTAGGTTTTTAAATTATTCTGCCAAACACTTATACCAATTACATCAACATCATTTTCAAAATCTGGAAAATTGATGCCACAAAATTTCATATTATTATTAACTAATAAAGCTACACCACCTCCTTTTCTGTCTGAAGATCTATCCTTTCCCAGGATAGAAACTTCCCTTAAGAGAAATTTCAAATACCCAACCATCAATCTTTTCCTCACAAATGTTAACTTCGGAAGGGTGTTTTTTATGCACCGACAGAGGAAATTTATTCTATGTTTTCTTTGCTAGAGTTATTTACTCTTTATGATTTGACAGGATGCATTTCATGTTTACGAAGATATGAAATTCCGAGAGTAACCCTTCACAGATTTAGTCATAAATACACAAAGAAGAAGGCTACGATGAAGTGATTTGTAATAAAGAAAAAGTAGTTTTAGCCATATACTAAGAAAATAAGAGAACTTGCTACTTCTGGTGTCAACAGACCTAAATTAAACAGAAGAGGAATCTTGCAGGTAAGTTGATAATACTGTTGGTGAGTATTTTTGGCTGGCCTCTCCTAATTAAACAGTCCTAACAATTTAATTTAGTACCAGCCCATTGTAAATTTAGTTCTTTTTCCATATGTCTTGATTGATTTTGAGGTAAGACACCACACCTTATCATGGTCTTAGGGTTGGTCCTAAAAAAATATTTCTTTATGTTGAATCCCATCATGATTTCATAATTCATTGGTAAAAGGTTTGGTACTGTTGTAAATTTGTAACTTCTGTAAAACACGCGAGGCATTGTACAGCGAAGATGCTAAAGAAACTAGTCAAACAGGTTTTTTCAATGGAGATTTCCTATGCTGAGAATTGCAAACAGTTTTTTATCACTGCGTTTACAATATTTAAGCTTTTGTTTTGGGGTTATTTGTGTTATAAATATTCCTCGGCTTTGTTTTACTCTTTTGTTAATACATTATATGCTTTACCCCCCCCCCCCTTATTGTGGAAATATAAACCCTAATTTTGTTCTTAAATTATTATATTCTCATCACATTTTGTTTTATTTCATTAGCATTACCCAAACTTGATTTGTCGCGTGTTTTACAGTTATTAGAACAGTACTAAAGGTATTTTTACGTTTTTGACTTGATGGAATTTAGTTTTGCCTTATATATATATATATATATATATATATATATATATATATATATATATATATATATATATATATATATATATATATATATATATATATATATATATATATATATATATATATATATATATATATATATATATATATATATATATATATATATATATATATATATATATATATATATATATATATAGTACCGGGTTTCTTCCGGGCTCCAACACGTGGCAGGTTTGTGTTTATTGGATTCTGTAATTACGCAATACCATAATCATCGAGTTACACTTCAAATATGACGTATATAATTTCGGAGACCACACTGCCTTTCCATGACGATAAATAAAAGTTCAAATAGGGATAAAATCCTTTTAATAGACAGTGATGACAACAATAATGATAGAAATTTACAAAAATACTAGATATTTTGGTCGAGTATGCAGTGACTGTCATCGGTAATAAAACTAAAATAATTTAAAAAAATAGTTTAAATACAAACTCAAAAGAAACTACATATTGTTAAAGGATCAAATAATATTCAAAGCAACGGTAGACGATCTCGTTGGTGTCCTTTTTGAATTTGGTTCATTAGCATCCTTTAGTTTACTCTGTAGCAAATCAGCAATTTCAACTGAATTAGGAAATTATAGCGTGAGTTCAGTGTCTTCTTCTTGTTAATGCATCAAAGAATCATCCGATTGATAGGACTTATCTTCTAACTGCAGATTTCGTTTACTAATCGATGTGATTATTACTATCACATATATTTTACACATACATAATTTTCATTTGGGACTTGTTGTGATACTTATCTTCATATGTCTTCTAGCCACAATCTCGTTTTGTTTCGTTTTCGTTCTTCATTATCTCGGCCATTTTTCTATGCCTTTTACCTTAGCTGTTTGGATTCATTCTTAAAGTACCAAGGACACCTAAAATGAAAACTAATTCATTAAATTGGTCAAGTGCAAACTTACACAGCCATATACGTCTTAAATTAGTGTGAAAAACCGATAATTCATTTTTTAAGGAGATAGATCACCAGTTGAGATTATGTATTCCAATACATAAGTTCGTAGCCAATTTCAAAAATAAAAAACGTGTGCTGATAAACACCAGAAAATGAGCAAAAAATAAATAAATCAGCATATAGCCTTAGAAAGTGTTGTTTTCTTGTATGTTCTGGTAAAACAGAAATCGGAACCTAGTTCAGCAAAGCTCTTTTCTTTGAAAAATACTTTTAAGGAATGCTTCTTGAAAAGAGCTTGGCTAGACTAGGCCGGGTCTTGATGTTACTAGGATTTTTGGCATTCCAGGATCTTTTAACCATGAAGCAGTGTAAAGGTAAACATTAATGATTCTAAAAGAAAGTATCAATATATAGGCTACCCTATTGGTAGTTTTGCAGACCTAATGACTTCCACTGATAGCCTACCTTATGTAGGCTAAGGTAAGACACCTAGTAGGCTGTGTGATTTGCTTGAATATTTTGATATAAATCTACCTCATAGTTACTATATAATAGTAGCATATACCTTTTATGCTTTTTTTATATTAGAAATACAAATTACTTGGGTGAGCACTGTTTGACTTGGCCTATTAAAGTCATTGGTTCCTTATACTCTAAGCAATAAATATTGTCTTTACTCTTATATAAAAATCACTATAAAATCAAAACAATAGGCAATATTGTGTTTCATTTAAACATGGAGACTGATAAACATTGACATTGTCTGTTGTGAGTCAGCCCAAAAATCTTAGTCATCTCTCTTGTAGTTCAAGTAGACTTTCCAAGTAGGCCTGTCCGCCTAGAGTCTAAGGCCTTTTGACCAAGTTTTAGGATTAACATGACCACTAAGTCACCTGGACTTGCAGTCCTCAGTCAGAAAACCCAATCTATAAGCCAAGACAGTTACACTCAAACAGAATTAATTGAAAATTGGTTGACTGAAAAGTTGCCTGGCCTTGTGTGCAAACAAGTGGCATAGGGTCTACCTGCCTAAAGTCTTAGACAGGCAACCCAGTTTATAAGCTCAGACAGTTACATTAACACAAAATTCATTCAAAACTGGTTGACCCAACAAGTTGCCTGGATTTGCAGGTGAACAAGTGACATAAGGTCTGCCTGCCTATAGTCTCATGCAAGGGCAGCTGAGTTTTAGGACTAACATATGACCATCAAATTGCCTGGACTCACAGGCAAACCAGCAACAATAATAATAATTGAATTTTCAGAACGTATATCCTATAGGCCTTCAAAAAATTATGGGTATTTATTAGTGAAAAGGATGCCACACTGTTATACTAAAGCAATGCAGGAAAAAAAGGTACTGTTCTAATAGCTGGGGAACATGCGAGAAGTGAAGTTTGGTTAATGCTAGTGAAATAAAACAAAATAGGATAAAAATATAATAGTTTAGAAACTAATTTTGGCTGTATATTTGCACATTAGGAGGGTGGGGGTAAAGCATAGAATATAATAAATACATAACCTAAACTAACCTAGGGACCTGTTTTCCTCCTAAACCTCAAAAAACTAAAGCTTGAATATAGTTCCTGGAGTGAGAAACCCCTTGTTTATAGAGCATAAGATATGAAATTACTGGATAATGTTATCTGTTCTTGGCTTTTCTCAATTTACATTCTTGCATGTTGCCCATATATTAGAACAGTACCAAAAAAAAATTAGTGGAACAAAACAGGAATTATATTAAGAACAAAATTAGATAGTCATGGCTTCTCTGAATGAATAATGTTGATTAAATAAATCAATACCATTAGATCATTATCTGTCATTGTTGTTATGTAATATATATTATTGTATTATGAATCATATACCAATATATTATTGTATTGTTTGTACTTGCCATTGTACACTGTTTATTATAATTCAGCATTAGGCCACATAATTTTGGGGTGCCAATTATGTGAGGGGGGAGCAGTTGCCTCAGTTAGACTTTGAGAAATACCTTCTTATTTCTATTTTGCTACTTTTTATTTTATCATGGCTAACTGGTTATTTTTGCCCCATTTACATTTTGAGGATTGGAATCACTGACATAATTACCAGATACAAATCATCAGCACAACTGCGTTATATTTTGTTTAGTGATGAGCCTGAATAAAAGACTCTTACTTAGTTACTTCATAATAAATAAGATATTATGGTCATTAGACTTCGAAGTTGATATCACGAGCCTCTGCTTTACCCCCCTAATATGGAAATATATAGCCTAAGTCAGCTTCAATCATTAGTCAGCTACATATGACATATTTTTATCATTAGCCATTTATTTAAAAAAGCAAATTTTTTAGCATAGGTTTACTAGGTTTCTATGTGCTGTTCTGAACCTTCTAGCCCCTTCAGGGCTCAAAATTAATAGTTCCTGTCAAGTGATTCTTTAATTATAAAGGAGCATGAAAAATTCTCATTATTTTGAGTTGTGCTGAAACACTAAATTGTGTTGAAATCTGCAGTCTAGGCTATGTACCAAAAATATGGTGTTGATTTATAATTCAAGGTATATTTTTCACCATTATGGAGGGAGGGAGGGGGGGTCTTGATAAATTTAGCTATATATGGATTTGCAATGGAGTTCTGACTATACGTGTTTCTTATTTTTTAGGCCGACCATCTTGATATTAAATTAGGCTAATCAGAAAACTTTGAATATAGCTTTGAACTTAGAAGATTAATTTTTTTATAATGCCCTTTGCCTATAAAATTTAAAACAGTTGAAATTGGTTACTTTGATATTGATTGTTTTTTGTTTTTTTTTTGATATTTTTGATTATTAAAAAGATATATTTTATTAAAAAAATGTCCTATAAAGGTACTATCAATTATATATACTCGCTCCCTATGCCCCCCCCTCTGGCTACTATCTTGATAGGATACCGTCTGTGCGTGAAATAACTAAAATATTTAAAGTACCAAGGACACCTAAAAAGAAACTAATCCTTAAATTGGTCAAGTGCAAACTTACACAGCCATATACGTCTTAAATTAGTATGAAAAACCGATAATTCATTTTTTAAGGAGATAGATCACCAGTTTACATAATGTATTCCAATACATAAGTTCATAGCCAATTTCAAAAATAAAAAACGTGGGGTGATAAACAGCAGAAAATGAGCAAAATCAATAAATCAGCATATAACCTTAGGAAGTGTTGATTTCCTGATTGTTGCAGCAAAAGAGAATCAATCCCATTAGTTTGTATACCCAAAAAGGGGTTTGAAGAGTGCGAAAGATTGGTGAGGGAGCATTATGATCCAACCAAGAACAAATACTTGTCTCCCTTCTTCTTCTTCTAATTCACAGCAGATGGGCTATTCAGTTGGTACTATTTAGCCCTTTTCTTTTCGCTTCACTCTGTGGGCTACAGAGCTACTGGCTTGGTTGTTTCTTATTTATTAGATATTCTCAGATATCTTTCAGTAGATCTTTTGACTCAAGGAGTTCAAATATAAGATGATAGATATCGATTTCTGTGCTCTGTGTGCAGGTATAGTTGGCAAGGCTCTTGGCTGATAGTGAGATTTTGTGGTGTTTGAAGCATTTTAACAGTTTCTAGAGCAAGGTGTGTTGTGCAGACATCAGCATATTACATTCAAATAGGCAATGGTCAATTGTTTCATTATTCATATTACAATGCCTGCAAAGAGGGGACAGGGGAATTGAACCACTTGAATTAGAAAACTTATATGAGAATGCAAGGAAATTTAGTCCATTTGTTCCAGAACGAATTCTATGATAAATTTTAGAAAGATACTTATTGGGAAAGGGGGAAAGGATAGTATTAATCTTATTAAAATTAATATCTGATAGCCTCCATTGGTAAATATCTCTAATTGGAATTGGTCTCCCACTTGGCTGGTCAATATTTATAGCATTTTTTGCTATTTCATCAACCTGATGATTACCACTTATGCCAGAGTGGCTAGGAATGTACTGAAAATAAGTTTTTATGCCACTTGAAGAAGGATTATCTATAATACTGAGACAATGATAAGTGTAAATGTCCAACTTATATTGAGGAGCTGAGGCCAGAAACTCAAGGCTTTATAGAGAGTCGGAATATAGGATAATATTATTTGAATATGCAATCAAAGGTTGGTTTTCCTTAAGGTGTTCTAATGCCATGATTATGGCATTTAACTCAGCAGACATTATAGATAAATTATTATATAATCTCTTGCCCATTGTAATTTTCAGGTGAGGAAGGAAAACACCACTTACAACCTTCTCATTCGTTTGTGACCCATCAACAAATATTTGGAAGTGATTTTTATATGTAATTGTATTAAGTTCTGCAAATTTTTTCTGGACAAAAGCAATGGGGGTTAAATCTTTATTCCACTTTGAGAACTCATTATTTATTATGGGACTTGACCAATTCCATGGGAGGGATCGGGGGAAAGTGGGTGCAATAGACTTTGCTGGTATGGGGAACTTCTTCTGAATATTGGCATACTCATCTGCAATGCCTCTATACATGGATGGATTTCTTAACCAATTATGTAGTATGTGTGAGCTATTTGATTCAATTTTTGTCAAGAGAAAGCTACGTCTAATGAAGGCCTTGAGATTGCAGAAGTCACAACTGACAATCGTTCTTGGAATTGGGAAATGGATTCACAGAATGAATTCATCTACATCTACCTACTTCTCCTATCCGTAGAACCAAAGGTATTTTTCAAGGCCAACAAATTTGAAAAATGAATACTCATTGTGAATAATCAGAATATTTTCCTTTTCAGGTTTTTTTTTTGGCTAAATACCAAAATTTTTGTCCAACTTTATATATATATATATATATATATATATATATATATATATATATATATATATATATATATATATATATATATATATATATATATATATATCATATATATACATATATACATATATCATATATATATATATATATACATATATATACATATATATATATATATATATATATATATATATATATATATATATATATATATATATATATATATATATATATATATATATATATATATATATATATATATATATATATATATATATATATATATATATATATTTTGCCCTAATTTCAATATTTTCTGATGTTTTATTCAACCTTGATCAGTATAGTTTCAGAAGAAGTCCAAGCCCTATAAAATATAAAATTTGCATCAAGTTAACAACCTGTATTAGAGGAGTTTTAACTCCTATTTCTGAAAAATATGAAAAAAATATTCTAGTGATTAACTTTAAAATGAATGAAAGATTTTGTTGTTACATCAATTGTATTAAGTAAAGAGTCACTTACAAAACGACTTCTATGCATAAAAACACTCATCAACTAATTAAATACTTATAAACACAAAGAAATCAATTAAAGAAACATTTATAAAAAACAACTTCTATGCATCAAGGAACCCAGTATAGAGGCCACTTGACTCAGGGAATGTCTCTCTAATCTTCATGTAAACACAGGATGGAAGGGGAATTGTGATACTTTCTTCAAGATAAGTATATACAGTCCTGACAAATTGCCTGTAGGCAATGTACCTCATTCATCTAAAAAAAAGAGAAAAAGGAAATACAACTACTCTTTCACAAATCTAAAAATCCATTACTAGTAGGGGTTTATTTACTAGTAGCAATTACTCCATGTGTTCCTGACTTTTTCAAGTTGCAAGGAAGCCTTATTTTTGTGTAAATTTAGTAACTCAATTTCAGTAAAAGTAATAATCCCCTTTGCTGGAATCCCAACTTGCCAGTTGATTTTTCAAAGGTTTGAGCCTTACAGATGGTTCGAGGTAACCCTTGGATCCTTTCTGATTAATTAAGAGATACATGATCTAATTAAAATTGATAAGAGGATAGAAAAGGGCTGAGATCACCCTTGTAAATAACTCATGATTTTGTTAAAATTTATCCTATTTGGTTTTTGGCCCCATAGTTTTATCTGTATATTTCGTTTTAGTAAGGCTGGGTCTGTCTAAATAAAGGATAAAATTCATTAAAGAATAAAACAATCTAAGAGTTATTAAATTTAAGTACTCCAATGACCTTCCCAAAAACATAAAATTTCTGGAATAAGCTTTGAATAGCCTAAGGTTTAGGTTAAAAACAAAAACTAAAAAAAGGATTAAAAGCTATGAGCTTTTTTGCGGTCCCTCTTCCAACGTAGTGTCTCTTTGAACTTAAGCGTAGTGTTTATAGTAAATCTCACACACAGGAAATGGAAGTTCCTGGACTACAGTTTTATATACCCCCCTACTTGGATCCGTCTAACGTTATACAGAAATCTGTATCCAAAAGGAGAACCCTATATTTTACTTGTCCTTTCCCAGCTGTAAATACAAATGGTGGTCTTGATGTTATACAGAGAGATTAAGAAAAAAGGAGAACTATTGGGCAGAAAGAGAGTTTAAGATCTTTCCAGTTGAGGGAAATTCAATCCAGGAACTTTTCCTAATCAAGTTAAAGATTTGCCTGAGATTCAAGGGACACTGATCCTTCTACAAGAAATAATTGTAAAATACCTTGCTTTGGGTTACTAAGAAATTTGTAGCCAATTGATATGGTTATTCCAAGTTTTGCCCACTTTCAAACCCCTTTGATTTACCTTCTTGAAGTACCTTAACTAATCAAATAAAACTCGTAAATTTGATGCTTTCATTTTTAACCAAATTAGCAGGGTTTACCTAATTTGATAATTTAGATCTAAAGACTCTATAACACAATAGACCCAAGCCTTAACTAATTAGCCAAGTGTAATTTATTCAGCTAGAATATCAGTAGCCCTAAACCTAAGATAATCCCTTTTTTTGGTGAATGGCATGTGGACAATGGAAGACCAACAGACACACACACAATATAAGACTATTCAACTCTGAAGAGAGCCATTGGAAGGTTTACATAATTAGAATTACAACGTTTCTCATCTTTTATTAAATTTACTAATAAAATTTAGTTGTCACAGAATTTTGAGTACCAATTTGAACTACTGCCTCAGTTTAACATGCTACCAGTTGACTGATTGTTCCTTTAAGAACTCTGGGTAGCAAGATTTACAAATATAATTTAAAACATTCAGAAGGAACGTTTAGAGGGATAGGTTTACCCAGAGCCGGCTTAGAGCAACAATCAGACTGAATTTCTAGTCCTAAAAATAGGGCAATCTCAAAATCTTACAGGTGCAATGGAAGGGGGGGATTTTATATAGAATACATTCTAGCCCATAAGAAAAATTCTCTACCTGGAGATCTAGAAATAGAAAACTCTTAAAGTTGTAAAAACAGACAAAAGACTCTTGGAGATAGTTTGTGCTCAGCTGTAAATAACATGTGATATTCTGTCACTTAGAAACAATACCTTAGTTTCTCTTGGGTTACTAAGTACAATAACCAACTACGCTTGAATAATGGGGGTTACTAACTTTGCTTGAATAACAATTATATACTTACTGGTTTTCATTGTCTGCAAGTGAAGCATTATACTGGGTCTTGTACTGACAATATGCAGTCCTAAGAACCCATGGCTCTAAGCAATATAGGCACAAAGCAGGGTGATGTGTGATGCACAGAGGGATGCACGGTGTGGTTGATGGTGCCTCTGGATCCTTGTAGCTCTCTAGAAAGCCTTTTACTCTTTGTTGTTCTTGGCAGCAGACATTTTCTGTATTTACTGGCCAGACTTTGCATTGGAGACATGAACACCTACAAGAGAACCAATTGTAGTTCAGGCAACTTGGTGGTCACATATCTATCCTAAAAACTTAGTCAACCTACCTGAGAATTGATGTGGCCAGAAAAATTAGGCTTAGGATGCTTCATCAGCAAGTTCAGTAGACATTGTCTGTTATGAGTAAACCCAAAAATCTTTGTAATTCCCTGTCCACCTCGAGTCTAAGTCAGTTTGACCAAGTTTTAGGATTGACATGACCATAAAGTCACCTGGACTTGCAGTCCTCAGTCAGACAACCCAATTTGTAAGCCATGAAAGTTACATTAACACAAAATTAATTAAAAATTGGTTGACCAACAAATTTACTGCAGGCAAACAAGATACCTAAGCCTAAATATGACCGCCGGTCCGTTGGGTCAAAGTATGTTAGATTAGGAACAATTTTATAAGCTCAGACAGTTACAAGAAGTCAGAATTAATTGAAATTTGGTTGACTGAAAATTTACCTTGACCTCTGTGAACACAATTGGCATAGTGTCCTGCTGCCTGAAGTATTAGACAAGCAACACAGATTTTAAGCTCAAAAAAGTACACTAACACATACGTGATTCAACATTAGTAGACACAAAAAGGGGGCTCGATTTGCAGGTGAACAAGTGACATAAGGTCTGCCTTCATATAGTCTCTGGCAAGGGCAGCTGAATTTTAAGATTAAAATATGAACATTAAATTGCCTGGGCTCACAGGCAAACCATCAACCGTAATAATAATAGATTGGATTTTCAGAATATATATCCTATAGGCCTTCAAAAATTATGGGTATTTACTAGTGAAAAGGATGTCACACTGTTATACTAAAGCAACACAAGAAAAAAAGGTACTGTTCTAATATCTGGGGAACATGCAAGAAGTGAAGTTTGGTTAATGCTAGTGAAATAAAACAAAATAGGATAAAAATATAATAGTGTAGAAACAAATTTTTGCTATACATTTGAATATTAGGGGGGTGGTGGTCGAGCATAGCACATAATAAATACATAACCTAAACTAGCCTAAGTACCTTTTTTCCTCCTAAACCCCCAAAAAACTGAAGCTTAAATATAGTTCCTGGAGTGAGAATCCCCTTGTTTATAGAGCATAAGATAGGAAACTACTGGGTATTGTTATCTGATCTTCGCTTTTCTCAAGTTGCATTCTTGCACGATGCCCAGATATTAGAACAGTACCAAAAAATTTAATGGAACAAAAACCGGAATTACACTAAGAAAAAAATTAGAGAGTCGTGGCTTCTCTGAATGACAAATGTTGATAAAATAAAGCAATACTATTAGATCATTATCTGCCATTGTTATTATGTAATATATATACACTATATGTGTATTATGAATCATATACAATATATTATTGTATTGTTTGTACTTGCCAATGTACACTTTTTATTCTAAGTCAGCATTAGGCAATATAATTTTGGGGCGTCACTTTGGTAAAGTGGAGGGGGAGCAGTTGCCTCAGTTAGACTTTGGAAAATACTTCCTTATTTCTATTTTGCTACTTTTCATTTTATCATGGTTAACTGGTTATTTTTGCCCTTTTTACATTTTGAGAATTGGAATCACTGACATAATTACTAGATACAAATCATCAGCACAACTGGGTTATATTTTGTTTAGTGAGGAGCCTGAATAAAATAGTCTTACTTAGTTACTTCATAATAAATAAATTCTTATAGTTAATAGACTCTGAAGTTGATACCCTGAGCCTCTACTTTACTCCCCCCTAATATGGAAATATATAGCTTAAGTCAGCTTCAATCATTAGTCAGCTACAAATGACCTATTTTTCTCCCTAGCCAGTTATTTAAAGAAGCAAATTTTTGAGCATAGGATTACTAGGTTTCTATGGGCTGTTCTGAGCCTTCTAGGCCCTTCAGGGCTAAAAAAAAATTAATATTCCCTGTCACATGAGTATTTAATTGTAAAAGGGCATGAAAAATACTCATTATTGAATTGTGCTGAAAAGCTAAATTTTGTCGAAAACTGCAGTCTAGGCTATGTACCAAAAATATGGTGTTGATTTATAATTCAGGGGATATTTTTCATCATTATGGAGGGAGGGAGGGGGTTCTTGATATATTTAGCTATATATGGATTCACAATCCAATTCTGACTATATGTGTGTCTATTTTTTAGGCCAGACCATCTTAAGTTAAAGTTCTACCCAAACATATTATTGAGTTAGGACTAAAATTAATACACCAGTCGAAGCCTTTTTTTATGCAGATTATGAATATATTTATAATTTCTATATGAAATTAATTTAAGCCCCCCTCTATCTGCCCATTCAGGGGGTGGTTAGGTCTATAAAGGGGGGGGGCATAAATTAATTTACGATATAAATGATTATTATATTATTAATAAGCATAAAAAAAAGGCATCAAATGGTGTATTCACTTTATTCCTAACTCAATAATATGATTTGGTAGAACTTTACCCATCTTAATATGAGGTTAGGCTAATCAGAAAATTTATCTCTTTTGAAATGGCCTAGTCTAAAGAATCTTATAGTGTTTCTTTATAAAGGGTGAAAGCACAAAAATAACACAAAGATGTTCTAAAACTATAGCCTTTCCTTTGTAAGCTAATGAATCTAATTGTGAAATAGGCCTTGGTTACCTACATTTCTATAGGCTAGGCATAGGCCAATCTACATAAAATGAAGCATTTTTTTTATTTTATTGCTTACCATGATGATGAATCTTCAAATGAACTTCTCAGGTCATCGGGAATTGCGCTATGATCTTGGACAGCAAGAGAAGCTACATTAGGTGTCACAATAGGCTGTAACAAATATCCTGAAATGGTATCTTGCATACCATCTAGTGCTTGGTAATCACCAAAAATATTTTATGACACATCAGAATAATCACTTTCTGAGCTTGAAGTCATATTTTTTCACAAAATGTATTTTCACTAATGTATATAGGCCCTTACTATCAACAGATTTTCTAAATTTGAATTTCACAAATGAAAAACACTTTCGGATTCACAGCAAATAATTTCCGCTAATATTTTTCATTTGCGCAATTTATCATTGTTTTAGTATTGACAACACTGTTTTGCGAATTTATTTTAACTTAAAATGCTCTTAGTAGTTAAACAAAAACTCGCAGGAAACCTGTATTTTTAGGTATAAATAGACCTCAAATAGATTCAGAGGGCTAAATATGTTTTCATTTTGGTGTCCTTGGTACCTTAAGCATGCAATATTCTACCTGACATCAAAGATACACAATTTTGTTTTCCCCATCTGCTCCCTAACTTTTTTATTTGTATATTAATTTCCTTGTTACATATGTAATTAACGAAGATGAATGTTCTAATTACACTGTCCAATGAATAATAAAAATAACGTATGTGAAGAATCACTGTTATATTCTTTTTTTCCAAGACAGGGGGTATCTATTCAGGAATTTCAGCTTAACCAATAATTTTAAACATTAATTCATTTCCTGTGTCGTGTTTATCATTTACAGATCTTTAAACTAGTAAATGTGTATGATTCATCTATGTATGTATGTATTATTTTTTGCTCTTGAAAATGGCTAAATATTTTCTCCCTTTTTCAAATAGTACCCTGGGATGTTCTGGCCAAAAAAATTATTTATAGAGGTCAATAGTTTCAGTGTCAGGGCTTTATAATCTTACAGGCAGTGACGGGGTTCTTCTTATGACTAGATGTTGTAGGTATTGTTCTTTAGTGCATATTGATTTGCCTCACTAATTTAAGTTTGACTCGTTTTATTGTTAATGTATTAATTTAAAATATTGAATAGTCTATTTTTATAACTCATTAGTATCTCCTTTATTTATTTTCGTTTATTGTTTCATTTATTCTCAAATAGTTATTCTTTTGGTTTTTTTGAGTTTGATTGTGTCGATTAATATATTTGTTATTTTCTTAATTTGAATAGTTCAATTACTTGTAAAATATTTTTGGTGGAAACTTTTTTTTATTTCGTTATATTAGATTTAATATAATTATTTACAATTTTTCTCAGCGTAACATTTAAACATATTTTTTCTCATAAATAAATATTAATCCGAGAATAAAAAATAGTTGCATCCTTACGATATTAAAGTAACAAAGTATTAAAACAAAGAAAGTATCAAAGTAAACAAAGAAACAATAAGTAACTTGCACAGCTCACAGCTCTTGCGCCGTAAAAAAAGCCACCATGTAAATCAGTTAGTGAAGGTGAACAAAGTATAAAAGCACCATTCCCTAGCTTGTATAACTGATTTCTCTGGCCTTGGGGAGGGGGGGCAACAAACTCGGCAGCATAGGTATTTCAGATGTGGAAAAATTCAACAACACTTGTTATGTATGTCGAAGTAAAAGAATTTAGGTTTGACATAGCTTAGGTTGGTGGCTGTGTTAAAGATTATAAAATGTACATATTAAAAAAGTATCTTTAGATCTAACTATCCTCTCACACTAAAATTTCACACAAATTATAAGACACGTCGCTCCTTACAACCTGATATAAACCCAGGGAATAGCTTATTCAAGTCTTCCTGGGGATTTGTATTGACCCCGTAGTTTATTTTATCTGATCTTTTTTATATTCTGTAAAAAATAGCTATATAAAAAATTTGGTCAGGCACTTGTGAGTAAAAGTTGTGTGGAGGGGGGGGGGCCTATGGCACCGTCGGCAACAAAGTAAAATTAAAACTGGCACTAGCAATTGTGATTTTGATTTTATTTTTAATTACCCCTGTCCGAAATTTATATGCCCCCCCCGCTTCCATATGAAGTGCCCTTGTGAAAATTATGGTGTTACAGGTAGCGCTTAAACTATAGGTCTTGGGCTGGAAGGGTTATTTCTCTATAGTATGTGTTGAGGGGGGGGGGGCAATGGTGTTAAAGAAAAAAAAAAATTGCATTTAAAATAACAAACTACAAGAAATAAACAGTCTATATTGGACATTTGCTTTAAAAAAATATAGTTTCTTTTTATATAAAATAAAATATATTTAAAACAAAAGTGAATCCTCATAATAGAAGATTAAATATTATAATATGTTTCTTGCACTTATGACCGTTTCTGTTATTATTTTTTGTTGTGTTTCTGAGTAAATTTATTTTCTGTTGCTCTTTGTGAAAATTCACTTTGTTTATATTACAATTAATTCTTTTAAGAGCTGTTTGTGAACGCCAAGTACCAATGATGAGTTCACTTTTTGCTTAGAAGCGAAAAAATATTTTCGTACCAAAACTTCTTCAGCCATCAGCATATTGAGCTATTGATGACTGTTCAATTATTCAAAAGCATGGAGATGTTGGCTTTGCAGAGGAATAAGCTTATGTTGTTTACTATTATTCTATCAATGACGTTGGATATTCTGCAGAAATTTATAAAAAGAAAGATGTGAACATTAGAAACAGTGTCTTCTTCAGTGTCTTCTTCTTGTTAATGCATTAAAGAATCATCCGATTGATAGGACTTCTCTTCTAACTGCAGATTTCGTTTACTAATCGATGTGATTATTACTATCACATGTATTCTACCCATAAATAATTTTCATTTGGGACTTGTTGTGATACTTATCTTCATATGTCTTCTAGCCACAATTCGTTTTGTTTCGTTCTCATGCTTCATTACCTCGGCCATTTTTCTACGCCTTTTGCCATAGCTGTTTCGATTCATTCTTAAAGTACCAAGGACACCTAAAATGAAAACTAATTCATTAAATTGGTCAAGTGCAAACTTACACAGCCATATACGTTTTAAATTAGTGTGAAAAACCGATAATTCATTTTTTAAGGAGATAGATCACCAGTTTACATAATGTATTCCAATACATAAGTTCGTAGCCAATTTCAAAAATAAAAAACGTGTGCTGATAAACAGCAGAAAATGAGCAAAAAATAAGTAAATCAGCATATAGCCTCAGAAAGTGTTGTTTTCTTGTATGTTCTGGTAAAAAAGAAATTGGAACCTAGTTCAGCAAATTTCTGTTCTTTGAAAAATACTTTTAAGGAATGCTTCTTAAAAAGAGCTTGGCTAGACTAGGCCGGGTCTTGATGTTACTAGGATTTTTGGCATTCTAGGATCTTTTAACCATGAAGCAGTGTAAAGGTAAACATTAATTATTCTAAAAGAAATTATCAATATATAGGCTACCTTATTGGTAGTTTTGCAGACCTAATGACTTCCACTGATAGCCTACCTTATGTAGGCTAAGGTAAGACACCTAGTAGGCTCTGTGATTTGCTTGAATATTTTGATATAAATCTACCTCATAGTTACTATATAATAGTAGCATATACCTTTTATGCTTTTTTATATTAGAAATACAAATTACTTGGGTGAGCACTGTTTGACTTGGCCTATTAAAGTCATTGGTTCTTTATACTCTAAGCAATAAATATTGTCTTTACTCTTATATACAAAGCACTATAAAATCAAAACAATAGGCAATATTTTGTTTCCTTTAAACATGGATAATGATAAACATTGACATAGTCTGTTGTGAGTCAGCCCAAAAATCTTAGTCATCTCTATTGTAGTTCAAGTAGACTTTTCAAGTAGGCATGTCCACCTAGAGTCTAAGGCCTTTTGACCAAGTTTTAGGATTAACATGACCACTAAGTCACCTGGACTTGCAGTCCTCAGTCAGAAAACCCAATCTATAAGCCAAGACAGTTACACTAAAACAGAATTAATTGAAAATTGGTTGACTGAAAAGTTGCCTGGCCTTGTGTGCAAACAAGTGGCATAGAGTCTACCTGCCTAAAGTCTTAGACAGGCAACCCAGTTTATAAGCTCAGACAGTTACATTAACACAAAATTCATTCAAAACTGGTTGACCCAACAAGTTGCCTGGATTTGCAGGTGAACAAATGACACAAGGTCTCCCTGCCTATAGTCTCAGGCAAGGGCATCTGAGTTTTAGGACTAACATATGACCATCAAATTGCTTGGACTCACGGGCAAACCAGCAACAATAATAATAATTGATTGAATTTTCAGAACATATATCCTATAGGCCTTCAAAAAATTATGGGTATTTGTTAGTGAAAAGGATGCCACACTGTTATACTAAAGCAATGCAGGAAAAAAAAGGTACTGTTCTAATATCTGGGGAACATGCGAGAAGTGAAGTTTGGTTAATGCTAGTAAAATAAAACAAAATAGGATAAAAATATAATAGTTTAGAAACTAATTTTGGCTGTATATTTGCACATTAGGAGGGTGG
>NC_142803.1:53117535-53190035 GCF_049724085.1 Artemia sp. Qi Xiang Cuo
CTTTGAGAACTCATTATTTATTATGGGACTTGACCAATTCCATGGGAGGGATCGGGGGAAAGTGGGTGCAATAGACTTTGCTGGTATGGGGAACTTCTTCTGAATATTGGCATACTCATCTGCACTGCCTCTATACATGGATGGGTTTCTTAACCAATTATGTAGTGTGTGTGAGCTATTTGATTCAATTTTTGTCAAGAGAAAGCTACGTCTAATGAAGACCTTGAGATTGCAGAAGTCACAACTGACAATCATCTTGGAATTGGGAAATGGATTCACAGAATGGATTCATCTACATCTACCTACTTCTCTTATCCGTAGAACCAAAGGTCTTTTTCAAGGCCAACAAATTTGAAAAATGAATACTCATTGTGAATAATCAGAATATTTTCCTTTTCAGGTTTTTTTTTGGCTAAATACCAAAATTTTTGTCCAACTTATATATATATATATATATATATATATATATATATATATATATATATATATATATATATATATATATATATATATATATATATATATATATATATATACATATATATATATATATATACATATATATATATATATATATATATATATATATATATATATATATATATATATATATATATATATATATATATATATATATATATATATATATATATATATATATATATATATATATATATATATATATATTTTGCCCTAATTTCAATATTTTCTGTTGTTTTACTCAACCTTGATCAATATAGTTTCAGAAGAAGTCCAAGCCCTATAAAATATAAAATTTCCATCAAGTTAACAACCTGTATTAGAGGAGTTCAACTCCTTTTCTGAAAAATATGAAAAAATATTCTAGTGATTAACTTTAAAATGCATGAAAGATTTTGTTGTTACATCAATTGTATTAAGTAAAGAGGCATTTACAAAACGACTTCTATGCATAAAAAACACTCATCAACTAATTAAATACTTATAAACACAAAGAAATCAATTAAAGAAACATTTATAAAAAACAACTTCTATGCATCAAGGAACCCAGTATTGAGGTCACTTGACTCAGGGAATTTCTCTCTAATCTTCATGTAAACACATGATGGAAGGGGAACTCTGATCCTTTCTCCAAGATAAGTATATACAGTCCTGACAAATTGCCTGTAGGCAATGTACCTCATCCGTCTAAAAAAAGAGAAAAAGGAAATACAACTACTCTTTCACAAATCTAAAAATCCATTACTAGTAGGGGTTTATTTACTAGTAGCAATTACTCCATGTGTTCCTGACTTTTTCAAGTTGCAAGGATGCCTTATTTTTGTGTAAATTTAGTAACTCAATTTCAGTAAAAGTAATAATCCCCTTTGCTGGAATCCCAACTTGCCAGTTGATTTTTCAAAGGTTTGAGCCTTACAGATGGTTCGAGGTAACCCTCGGATCCTTTCTGATTAATTAAGAGATACGTGATCTAATTAAAATTGATCAGAGGATAGAAAAGGGCTGAGATCACCCTTGTAAATAACTCAAGATTTTGTTAGAATTTATCCTATTTGGTGGTTGGTCTCATAGTTTTATCTGTATATTTCGTTTTAGTAAGGCTGGGTCTGTCTAAATAAAGGATAAAATTTATTAAAGAATAAAATAATCTAAGAGTAATTAAATTTAAGAACTCCAATGACCTTCCCAAAAATATAAAATTTGTGTAATAAGCTTTGAATAGCCTAAGGTTTAGGTGAAAAAAAAAAACCTAAAACAAGGAGTAAAAGATATAAGAGCTTTTTTGCGTTCCCTCTTCCAACCTAGTGTCTCTTGGAACTTAAGCGTAGTGTTTATAATATATCTCACACCCAGGAATTGGAAGTCCCTGGACTACGGTTGTATGTACCCCCCTACTTGGATCCGTCTAATGTTAGACAGAAATCTGTATCCAAAAGGAGAACCCTATATTTTACTTGTCCTTTCCCAGCTGTAAATACAAATGGTAGTCTTGGTGTTATACAGAGAGACTAAGAAAAAAGGAGAACTATTGCAGACAGAGAGTTTAAGATCTTTCCAGTTGAGGGAAATTCAATCCAGGAACTTTTCCTAATCAAGTTTAAGATTTGCCTGAGATTCAGGGGACACTGATCCTTCTACAAGAAATAATTGTAAAATACCTTGCTTTGGGTTACTAAGAAATTTGTAGCCAATTGATATGGTTATTCCGAGTTTTGACCACTTTCAAACCCATTTGATTTACCTTCTTGAAGTACATTAACTAATCAAATAAAACTCATAAATTTGATGCTTTCATTTTTAACCAAATTAGCAGGGTTTACCTAATTTGATAATTTAGATCTAAAGACTCTATAACACAATAGACCCAAGCCTTAACTAATTAGCCAAGTGTAATTTATTCAGCTAGAATATCAGTAGCCCTAAACCTAAGAAAATCCCTTTTTTTGGTGAATGGCATGTGGACAATGGAAGACCGACAGACACACACACAATATAAGACTATTCAACTCTGAAGAGAGCCATTGAATGGTTTACATAATTAGAATTACAACGTTTCTTATCTTTTATTAAATTTACTAATAAAATTTAGTTGTCACAGAATTTTGAGTACCAATTTGAACTACTGCCTCAGTTTAACATGCTACCAATTGACTGATTGTTCCTTTAAGAACTCTGGGTAGTAAGATTTACAAATATAATTTAAAACATTCAGAAGGAACGTTTAGAGGGATAGGTTTACCCAGAGCCGGGTTAGAGCAACAATCAGACTGAGTTTCTAGTCCTAAAAATAGGGCAATCTCCCAATCTTACAGGTGCAATGGAAGGGGATGATTTTATACGGAATACATTCTATCCCATAAGAAAAATTCTCTACCTGGAGATCTATAAATAGAAAACTCTTAAAGTTGTAAAAAACAGACAAAAGACTCTTGTAGATAGTTTGTGCTCAGCTGTAAATAACAGGTGATATTCTGTCACTTAGAAACAATACCTTAGTTTCTCTTGGGTTACTAAGTACAATAACCAACTATGCTTGCATAATGGGGGTTACTAACTTTGCTTGAATAAAACTTATTTACTTACTGGTTTTCATTGTATGTAAGTGAAGCATTATACTGGGTCTTGTACTGCCAATATGCAGTCCTAAGAACCCATGGCTCTAAGCAATTTAGGCAAAAAGCAGGGTGATGTGTGATTCACAGAGGGATGCACGGTGTGGTTGATGGTGCATCTGGATCCTTGTAGCTCTCTAGGAAGCCTTTTACTCTTTGTTGTTCTTGGCAGCAGACATTTTCTGTATTTACTGGCCAGACTTTGCATTGGAGACATGAACACCTACAAGAGAACCAATTGTAGTTCAGGCATCTTGGTGGTCACATATCTATCCTAAAAACTTAGTCAACCTACCTGAGAATTTATGTGGCCAGGAAAATTAGGCTTAGGATACTTCTTCATCAGCAATTTCAGTAGACATTGTCTGTTATGAGTAAACCCAAAAATCTTAGTCATCTCTATTGTAATTCAAGTAGACTTTCCAAGTAGGCATGTCCACCTAGAGTCTAAGTCAGTTTGACCAAGTTTTAGGATTGACATGACCACTAAGTCACCTGGACTTGCAGTCCTCAGTCAGACAACCCAATTTATAAGCCAAGAAAGTTACATTAACCCAAAATTAAATAAAAATTGGTTGACCAACAAGTTAATGCAGTCAAACAAGATACCCAAGCCTAAATAGGCCCGCCTGTCAGGTGGGTTAAATTATGTTAGGTTAGGACCAATTTTAAAAGCTCAGACAGTTACAATAAAACAGAATTAATTGAAAATTGGTTGACTAAAAAGTTGCCTGGACTTTTGTGCAAACAAGTGGCCTAGGGTCCAGCTGCCTAAAGTCTTAGACAAGCAACCCAGTTTATAAGCTCAGACAATTACACTAACACAAAATTCATTCAAAATTGGTTGACCCAACAAGTTGGCTCGATTTGCAGGTGAACAAGTGACATAAAGTCTGCCTTCATATAGTCTCAGGCAAGGGCAGCTGAGTTTTAAGATTAAAATATGAACACCAAATTGCCTGGGCTCACGGGCAAACCATCAACCGTAATAATAATAGACTGGATTTTCAGAATATATATCCTATAGGCCTTCTAAAAATTATGGGTATTTACTAGTGAAAAGGATGTCACACTGTTATACTAGAGCAACACAAGAAAAAAAGGTACTGTTCTAATATCTGGGGAACATGCAAGAAGTGAAGTTTGGTTAATGCTAGTGAAATAAAACAAAATAGGATAAAAATATAATAGTGTAGAAACAAATTTTGGCTATATATTTGCACATTAGGGGGGTGGTGGTAAAGCATAGCATATAATAAATACATAACCTAAACTAGCCTAAGTACCTTTTTTCCTCCTAAACCCCAAAAAAACTAAAGCTTAAATATAGTTCCTGGAGTGAGAATCCCCTTGTTTATAGAGCATAAGATAGGAAACTACTGGGTATTGTTATCTGATCTTTGCTTTTCTCAAGTTGCATTCTTGCACATTGCCCAGATATTAGAACAGTACCAAAAAAATTTAATGGAACAACAACAGGAATTATATTAAGAACAAAATTAGAGAGTCATAGCTTCTCTGAATGACAAATGTTGATAAAATAAGGCAATACTATTAGGTCATTATCTGTCATTGTTATTATGTAATATATATACACTATATGTGTATTATGAATCATATACAATATATTATTGTATTGTTTGTACTTGCCAATGTACACTTTTTATTCTAAGTCAGCATTAGGCCATATAATTTTGGGGTGCCACTTTAGTGAGGGGGAGGGGGAGCAGTTGCCTCAGTTAGACTTTGAAAAATACCTCCTTATTTCTATTTTGCTACTTTTCATTTTATCATGGCTAACTGGTTATTTTTGCCCTTTTTACATTTTGAGAATTGGAATCACTGACATAATTACTAGATACAAATCATCAGCACAACTGGGTTATATTTTGTTTAGTGAGGAGCCTGAATAAAAGACTCATACTTAGTTACTTCATAATATATAACTTATTATAGTTAATAGACTTTGAAGTTGATACCATGAGCCTATACTTTACTCCCCCCTAATATGGAAATATATAGCCTAAGTCAGCTTCAATCATTAGTCAGCTACAAATAACCTATTTTTCTCCCTAGCCAGTTATTTAAAGAAGCAAATTTTTGAGCATACGGTTACTAGGTTTTTATGGGCTGTTCTGAGCCTTCTAGACCCTTCAGGGCTAAAAAAATTTATAGTCCCTGTCATGTGAGTATTTAATTGTAAAAGAGCATGAAAAATACTCATTATTGAAGTGTTCTGAAAAGCTAAATTTTGTTGAAAACTGCAGTCTAGGCTATGTACCAAAAATATGGTGTTGATTTATAATTCAGGGTATATTTTTCATCATTATGGAGGGAGGGAGGGGGTTCTTGATAAATTTAGCTATATATGGATTCACAATCCAATTCTGACTATATGTGTGTCTATTTTTTAGGCCAGACCATCTTAAGGTAAAGTTCTACCCAATCATATTATTGAGTTAGGACTAAAGTGAATAAACCATTCGATGCCTTTTTTATGCAGATTATGAATATATTTATAATTTCTATCGTAAATGAATTAAAGCCCCCCCCCTCTATCTGCCCCGTCAGGGTTAGGTTAGGTATCTCCCGGGGGGGGGCTGAAATTCATTTACAATATAAATGATTATTATATTAGTAATAATCATAAAAAAAGGCATCAAATGGTGTATTCACTTTATTCCTAACTCAATAATATGATTTTGTAGAACTTTACCCATCTTAATATGAGGTTAGGCTAATCAGAAAATTTATCTCTTTTGAAATGGTCTAGTCTAAAGAATCTTATAGTGTTTCTTTATAAAGGGTGAAAGCACAAAAATAACACAAAGATGTTCTAAAACTATAGCCTTTCCTTTGTAAGCTAATGAATCTAATTGTGAAATAGACCTTGGTTACCTATATTTCTATAGGCTAGTCATAGGATAATCTACATAAAATGAAGAATTTTTTTATTTTATTGCTTACCATGATGATGAATCTTCAAATGAACTTCTCAGCTCCTTGGCACTTATGCTATGATCTAGGACAACAAGAGAAGCTACATTGGGTGTCACAAAAGGCTGGAACAAGTATCCTGAAATGGTATCTTGCATACTATCCAGTGCTTGTTCATCACCAAAGATATTTTCTGAAACATCTGAATAGTCACTTTCTGAACTTGAAGTCATAGTTTTTCACAAAATTTATTTTCACTAATATATATAACAATCAACCGATTTTGTAAATTTGAATTATCACAAATGAAAAACACTGTCAGAATCACAGGAAATAGTTTCCGCTAATATTTTTCATTTGTGCAATTTATCATTGTTTTATTATTGACAACACTGTTTTGCGAATTTATTTAAACTAAAAATGCTTATAGCAGTTAAACAAAAACTCGTAGGAAACCCGGATTTTCAGGTATGAATAGACCTCAAATAGATTAAGAGGGCTAAATATGTTTTCATTTTGGTGTCCTTGGTACTTTAAGCATGCAATATTTTACCTGACGTCAGAGATACAAAAATTTTTTTTTCCCAGATGCTCCCTAATTTTTATACTTTTCTCTTAATTGCATTGTTACCTAATTCTGTAACGACGATGAATGTTCCAACGACTCATCTAGATTACGCATTTGCATAATCACTGCTATATTCTTTTTTTCCAAGTCAGGGGTTGCAAATCAGTAATTTCAGTTGAACTAAGAAATTCCGACATGAATTCATTTCCTGTTTCGTGTTTATCCTTTACAGATCTTTAAACTAGTAAATGTGTATGATTCATCTATGTATGTATGTATATTTTTTTTCCTTGAAAATGGCTCCATATTTTTTCTTTTTTTAAATAGTACCCTAGGATTTTCTGGCCGAAAAAAATATTTACATAGGTTACAAGTGTCTGTGTCATGGCTTTAGACTTTTAATGGTAGGGACGGGTTTAGTCGTCTGACTCTTTTTTGTGGTGATTGTTCTGGTTTTAAGCTTGATTTGCTTATCTTATTTATGTTTGACTTGTTTTAAGGTTTATGCATTCATTTACACTAGTGCCTGTTGTATTTTTGTTTCCCATGAGTCTTTATTTCATTTCTTTTCGTTTTGGGTTTTATTTATTCTTCGATAGTTATTCTTTTGGTCGTTTTGAGTTTTATTTGTTCTAGGAATATATTTTTGCTGTTCTTAATTTCAATATGGCCTTTAATTGGAAAAATTTGTTTTTTGGAAACTTGTTTATTGATTCCTCTTCGTTTTCATCTCCAAAGTTTCAGTTTTTCTATCATTCCCATTTAAAAATATTTTTTTTCAACAATAAAGCTTCATCAAAGCATCAAAACTAGCGTCAACGTTATGATATCAAAGTAACAAATATTAAAACAAAGACAATATCAAAGTAAACAAAGTAACAATAAGTAACTTGCATAACTCACAGCTCTTGCGCCGTAAAACAAAGCCACCCCGTAAATGAGTAAATCAAAGTAAACAAAGTATCTAAGCAACAATAAGCAGATTGTATAACTTATATCTCTTGCCTTGGGGAGGGGGGGGCTCAACCCCGGAAGCATAGTTATTTCGGCTTTCGAAAACTTTAAACAAAATGGCTATTTCTAAATTCTGACCAGATACGATTGGGGAAAAGGGCGCTTGGGGAGGCCGGTTGCCATTTGATAACTTTTGACTATTAAGAAAAGGAGCTGGAACTTTCAATATTCAATCAAATTAAACTTTTCCAAAATATATACGACCATTCGATCCATAAAACCTTATATACCCCCAGGGAATAGCTTATAAAACTCTTCCCGGGGATTTGTATTGACCCCGTAGTTTATTTTATCTGATCTTTTGAATATTCTGTAAAAAATAGCTATATAAAAAATTTGGTCAGGCGCATGTGAGGAAAAGTTGTGTGGAGGGGGGGGGGGGTAGTTACCCTGCTTTCAAAATTTACTATTAAAAAGGGTAATAGAACTTTTGATTTTATGTTGAATGAGCCCCTTCTTAAATTCACCCCCGCTTCCATATGAAGTGCCTCTGTGAAAATAAATTATGGTCATTTCTATAGGCAACGATATTGCGTTGCCTTTGGTTTGTAGGGCTATATATGAGGTTTTGAGGGGGGGCAATGTGTTGCCAGAAAAACAACCATGGCATTTAAAAATAACATAATATGAGAAATGTAATGGCTCTTTTCGACCTTTTGTTGCCAAAAATATAGTTTCTTTTTATCGCAAAGAAATTCTATATACCACAATATTGCATCCTCATAATTGACTAGGAACTGTTATAATGTGTTTCTTGCAATTATGACCATTTTCGTTATTATTTTTTGTTCTGTATATGAGTAAATGCATTTTCTATTGATCATTGTGAAAATGCACTTTGTTTGTATTACCGACAATTAATTCTTTTAAGAGCGGTTTGTGATCGTCAAGTACCAATGATGAGTTCACTTTATGGCCAGAAATGAAAAAATATTTTGCTACCGAAACTTCTTGAGCCACCAGCAAATTTAGCTATTGATGAGAGTGCAATTACTCGAAAGCATGGAGATGTTGGCTTTGCAGAGGGAGGAGCATCTGTTGTGTACTATTGTTCTATCAATGACGTTGAATATGCTGCAAAAATCTATAGAAAGAAAGATGTGAACATTAGAAACAGTTTTCTTAAAGAAGCATATCTTCTTTCAACCCTTAATCATAAAAATATAGTAGGTATGAAGTATTTTGTAAATCTTTGCATGCGTTGATTTTAGAGTATTGTTTTGTAGAGTGCCCACTAGAGAATGGGGAAGTTAGAAAAATACACACCTTAAAGGAATTTCTAGTTGAAATCCAAATGAATATTGATATTGGGGAAACCTTAAAAACAATGGGTATCACAAATGGACTTTTATACATACATGGCAAAGGAATTTATCATGGCGATTTGAAACCAGAGAAAATCTTAATAAATTACAAAGCGTACTTGATGATACCAAAACTGACTGATTTTGGGGAAGGGACGAATGAACTAGCCAATGCTAGCCGGTTGACAACAACCTCGTGTTCCCAAATCGGTGCTGCAAAAGGGACCATTAGCTACGCAAGTCCCGAACGACTTGCTGGCAAAAAAGCATCTCCAGTGAGTGATATATATGCGTTAGGAATGATGCTCTACCAGATGGCTAAACCATCCCTTTCATGTGCTTGGGCAGAAAAATTTCCCGACGCTTCTTTTAGCCGTCCAATAGAACAAGCTATAGAAAATGGACTTCGAACATCTTTAGATTCTGTCCATAGTGACTTAGCAACGATCATATGCTCATGTTGGGTGCATGACGGAAATGCAAGGCCCTCCTCGGCTGTTGTTTTACACCTCCTTGTTGAACTTCCAGACAGTGCCTTTGAATTGAACAACCAGTTAATGGACATTGGTTTTGAGTTTCATCATTTGCCTGATGATTCTACCAACCTTGATTCAGAAGCTGATCCAATCATAGGGGACGATTTGGTTCCTTCCGTTGCTGGTCCAACACACCCTGAGTCACCTTTCAACTTATCCACAAATTTGGACTTCCTGAAATGTGTCGAATCTGCGGAAGGACCAAGCAAAGTTTTTCAGTCCTCACTTGAAGAAGGTTTGATTACTAGTACTCCTAACTATTTGTTTTCTGAAAACCGTTCAAAAAAAGTCTATTATGCTAATGAAGCTACCTCCATTTCACGAATTCTTCAAAAAGAGTCTTCAGCCCGTTTGATGCTCGAATCAGAAGAGTTGTTCAACATGCCTGAAAAACTTAAGCCAGAAAAAGTGAAAAGAGTAGGGACAGTAGGACTTGCCCTAGACCAGTTCAGGATAAAACTTTGCGATGTTTTGAACTGGAAGCGATAACTGCAACAACAAAAGGGATAGATGTTTTAGTGGTAACCGGTACAGATTCAGGCAAATCAATTTGTTACCAAATCCCAGCAATCATGAAGAATGTCATCCCGCTTGTCATTGTACCTACTCTTGCTATAAGAATGGACCAGTTTCAGTTTCTGAGAATGATTTTTTTTTAGAATGATATATTTCTTGCATTTGTTAACAATATGAAAGCATCTGTTGAGGAATGGTTTTTTCCTGAAGCCAGTTTGAGTGTGAGGGATCATATTATTTTTTCCAACAAACCAGAGGAGTAGTAATAAATCATTTTCTCCATTATTTTCCCCGTCACAGGAGTAATCATAATGGGCTATAAGACTCAGGGTTATTTTTGGGTTTATTTTTCTTTAGGATTGGTAGGAGGGACGAACATTTCCAGATATTGGTGAACATAGATGAAGCCCAAGCATAATTATAACAACTTAGAAGTTCCTGTTTGTATGAAGGGGTGAGATTCTTTATCAATGTAGGGTGTATATTGTAATAGCTACCGCTAGTCTTGGTCCTAATATGATGTATTGCATTATTAATTTCCTGGATTGAAAATGGGCTGGTTATATACTCGGATCCTGAACGAGGTTGGTAACTTGGGTTCAAAGCAATTGGGGGCATTTTGCTACAATTATTTGATGTTAGCTTAAAGAGTGGCAAATAGCTTAGCCTTTTCATTATCATTGTCATAATGGGTATTATTATGTATAAGCTCATACAGGAGTGGGTTTGGGGAAGTCTCCCACAGATGTGGCTAATGACTTTATGTATAATTGGCTCCTGTGTTTCTCTGGAGAGATTATTTGCAAATTTATTCCAGTAGTTATATTTAGCATTTATTATGGTCCTTTTTAGATTAGATTCTGCTTGTAATTTTTTTAAATATGTTGTAGATGATGGTTTTTTAAGAATGTTCTCCTAGCTGCCTTTTTTGTTCTCCATTTATTTTGGCACTCATTTGTCCACCATGCTTTGGGAATATGTTTAGGGATGGTTTTCCTGGGTGTTGTCCTGAAGATAGCATGATTAGCTGTATTTATTAGTAAAGATGCCAAAGCTTCAGCTTGTGTGTCAAGTGTTGCGTTTGAAATGCATGAATTTTGGGTGAAACTTGTAATTTTATTATTTAGCTTATTTTGGAACATATGCCAATTTGCTTTAGTGTTGATATATTTGGATGTATGTGATAGGGTTTCAGCAGGTTTGTTTAGGGAGCAAACTATGGCAAAGTAGTCAGTACATAGAGTATCAATTTTATTTATATAAATTTTATTCAAAATATTTAAGACACAATTAGTAGGTCAATTGTAGAGAAACTGCCACTTTTGGGGTTGAAATGTGTATTCAGGTTTGGAGGGGTAGCAACAGCTAATTCGTTATTATTTGAAGTCATACGCTCAATGGATTTACCAGCTATATTTGCGGGTTTATTTCCCCACAAAAGGCTGTGGGCATTAAAGTCTCCACAAATAATGATATTTTTCAACATATCAGAATTATTTATATAGCTGGAGAAATCCATGGCATCTGTAGTTTGGCCATTAGGGTTATAAATGCTTAATATGTAAGTGTTTGTATTATTCAGCCAAACAATGATACCAATTGCATCAACATCATTTACAAAATCTGGAAAGTTGATGCCACAGAATTTTATATTTTTTTTTACTATTAAAGCTACTCCACCTCCTTTTCTCTCTGATGATCTATCCTTTCTCAGGATATTGTACTCCAGAGACTTAATTTGTTGATTTTGGGTTAAATGAGTTTCCTGGAGGCAAGCAATATTGATGGAATTATTATTCATAAAAGATATTTCCTTTAACTTATTTTCTGTAAGTGATCTTACGTTCTACTGGAGTATTGATATGTGTTGTGTTGTTGATTTATTTTTCATATGACTGTGTATCAATGTTCAGCTTTGTTAATAGTAAAGCAAGATCTTTTTTTGCTTGAGTGAGCATATGATTAGGGATGTAAATTTTTGCCAATTCAGCAATGATTTTTGTTTTCTCTAAAACTCCAAACTCTTAACTATAGCTAAACTAAACTACAACTCTAACAAAACTCTAAGCTAAGACTCTAGGCTAAAACTCTCAACTCTTAACTATAACTAACTTTAACTTCCAACTCTAACTAAAACTCTAAGCTAAGACTCTAAGCTAAGACTCTATGCTGAAACTATAAACTCTTAACTATAACTAAACTAAATTACAACTTCAACTAAAACTCTAAGCTACGACTTCAAGATATAACTATAAATTCTTAACTACAACTGAAATAAAATTCAACTCTAACTAAAACTCTAAGATAAGACTCTAAGCTAAAACTCCAAAATCTTAACTAAAACTAAACTAGAACTCTAAATAGAAATCAAACAAAGACTCTAGGGTAAAAACTCTAAAATCTGAACTAAAACTAAACTAATCTATAACTCTATCAAAAACTATAAGCTAAGCCTCTAAGCTAAAACTCTAAACTCTTGACTAGTACTAAACTAAACTTCAACTCTAACTAAAATTCTAAACTCTTAACTAAAACTAAACTAAACTAGAACATCAACAAAAACTCTAAGCTAAGACTCTAAGCTAAAACTCTAAACTCTTAACTATAACAAAACTAGAACTCTAACTAAAACTCTAAGCAAAGACTATAAGCCTAAACTCTAAACTCTTAACTAAAAATAAAGTAA
This sequence comes from Artemia sp. Qi Xiang Cuo, assembly GCF_049724085.1. Lineage (NCBI taxonomy): Eukaryota > Metazoa > Arthropoda > Branchiopoda > Anostraca > Artemiidae > Artemia > Artemia sp. Qi Xiang Cuo. The sequence goes on from NC_142803.1 coordinate 53,130,189, forward strand.
ATTTCAACTCTAACTAAAACTCCAAGCTAAGACTCTAAGGTAAAACTCCAAACTCTTAACCAAAGATTAACTAAAATTCAACTCTAACAAAACTCTAAGCTAAGACTCTAGGCTAAAACTCTCAACTCTTAACTATAACTAAACTTAACTTCCAACTCTAACTAAAACTCTAAGCTAAGACTCTAAGCTAAGACTCTAGGCTAAAACTCTAAACTCTTAACTATAACTAAACTAAACTAGAACTTTAACTAAAACTCTAAGCTATAACTCTAAATTCTTAACTATAACTAAACTAAATTTCAACTCTAAATAAAACTCTAAGCTAAGACTCAAAGATAAAACTCCAAACTCTTAACTAAAACTAAACTAAACTTCAACTCTAACAAAACTCTAAGCTAAGTCTCTAGGCTAAAACTCTCAACTCTTAACTATAACTAACTTTAACTTCCAACTCTAACTAAAACTCTAAGCTAAGACTCTAAGCTAAGACTCTAGGGTAAAACTCTAAACTCTTAACTAAAACTAAACTAACCCAGAGCTCTAACTAAAACTCTAAGCTAAAACTCTAAATTCTTAACTATAACAAAACTAAATTTCAACTCTAACTAAAACTCTAAGCTAAGACTCAAAGCTAAAACTCCAAACTCTTAACTATAGCTAAACTAAACTTCAACTCTAACAAAACTCTAAGCTAAGACTCTAGGCTAAAACTCTCAACTCTTAACTATAACTAACCTTAACTTCCAACTCTAACTAAAACTCTAAGCCAAGACTCTAAGCTAAGACTCTAGGCTAAAACTCTAAACTCTTAACTAAAACTTAACTAAACTACAACTTTAACTAAAACTCTAAGCTATAACTCTAAATTCTTAACTATAACTAAACTAAACTTCAACTCTAACTAAAACTCTAAGCTAAGACTCAAAGCTAAAACTTCAAACTCTTAACTAAAACTAAACTATAACTTTAACTCAAACTTGAAGCTAAGACTCTAAGGTAAAACTCTAAACTCTTAACTAAAACTAAACTAAACTAGAACTCTATCAAAAACTCAAAGTTAAGACTCTAAGCTAAAACTCTAAACTCTTAACTAGTACTAAACTAAACTTCAACTCTAACTAAAACTCTAAGCTAAAACTACAAACTCTTAACTAAAACTAAACTGAACTAGAACTTCAGCAAAAGTACATTGCTATGGATCTACGCTGAAACTCTAAATTGTTAACTATAACTAAACTAAGCTTGAACTCTAACTAAAACTCTAAGCTAAGGCTCTAAGCTAAAACTCTAAACTCTTAACTAAAACTAAAGTAAACTTCAACTCTAACTAAAACTCGAAGCTAAGACTCTAAAATAAAACTCTAAACTCTTAACTATAACTAAACTAGAACTCTAACAAAAACTCTAAGCTATGACTCTTAAACTAAACTCTAAATTCTTAACTATAACTAAGGTAAACTACAACTCTAACTAAAACTCTAAGCTAAGACTGCAAGCTAAAACTATAAACTCGTAACTATTACTAGACTAAACTTCAACTCTAACTAAAACTCTAAGCTAAAACTCTAGGGTAAAACTCTAAACTCTTAACTAAAACTAAACTAAACTAGAAATTCAACAAAAACTCTAAGCTAATACTCTAAGGTTAAACTCAAACTCTTAACTATAACTATAACTAAACTAAGCTTCAACTCTAACTAAAACTCTAAGCTAAGACTCTAAGGTAAAACTCTAAACTCTTAACTAAAACTAAAGTAAACTAGAACTCTATCTAAAACTCAAAGCTAAGACTCTAGGGTAAAACTCTAAACTCTTAACTAAAACTAAACTAAAATACAACTTCAACAAAAACTCTAAGTGAATACTCTAAGCTAAGACTCTAGGCTAAAACTCTAAACTCTTAACAAAACGAAACTAAAACTATAACTTTAACTAAAACTCTAATTTAAGACTCTAAGATAAAACTCTAAACTCTTAACTATTTAGTTAAGAGTTTTTGTTAGAGTTCTAGTTTAGTTTTAGTTAAGAGTTTAGAGTTTTACTTTAGAGTCTTAGCTTAGAGTTTTAGTTAGAGTTGAAGTTTACTTTAGTTTTAGTTAAGAGTTTAGAGTTTTAGCTTTGAGTCTTAGCTTAGAGTTTTTGTTAGAGTTCTAGTTTAGTTTAGTAATAGTTAATAGTTTAGAGTTTTAGCCTAGAGTCTTAGCTTAGAGTCTTAGATTATAGTTTTAGTTAGAGTTGGAAGTTAAATTTAGTTATAGTTAAGAGTTTAGAGTTTTAGCCTAGAGTCTTAGATTAGAGTTTTGTTAGAGTTGAAGTTTAGTTTATTTTTAGTTAAGATTTTAGAGTTTTAGCTTAGAGTCTTAGCTTAGAGTTTTAGTTAGAGTTGAAGTTTACTTTAGTTTTAGTTAAGAGTTTAGAGTTTCAGCTTAGAGTCTTAGCTTAGAGTTTTAGTTAGAGTTCTAGTTTTGTTATAGTTAAGAGTTTAGAGTTTTAGCTTAGAGTCTTAGCTTAGAGTTTTTGTTGAAGTTCTAGTTTAGTTTAGTTTTAGTTAAGAGTTTAGAGTTTTAGCTTAGAGTTTTAGTTAGAGTTGAAGTTTAGTTTAGTACTAGTCAAGAGTTTAGAGTTTTAGCTTAGTGTCTTTTTTTTGATAGAATTCTAGAGTTTTTGATAGAATTCTAGTTTAGTTTAGTTTTAGTTAAGAGTTTAGAGTTTTACCTTAGAGTCTTAGCTTAGAGTTTTTGTTAGAGTTCTAGTTTAGTTTTAGTTAAGAGTTTGAAGTTTTAGCTTTGATTTTTAGCTTAGAGTTTTAGTTAGAGTTGAAGTTTAGTTATAGTCAAGAATTTAGAGTTATAGCTTAGAGTTTTAGTTGAAGCTGTAGTTTAGTTAAGTTTTAGTTAAGAGTTTAGAGTTTTAGCCTAGAGTCTTAGCTTAGAGTTTTAGTTTGAGTTGGAAGTTAAAGTTAGTTATAGTTAAGAAATGAGAGTTTTAGCCTAGAGTCTTAGCTTAGAGTTTTGTTAGAGTTGAAGTTTAGTTTAGCTATAGTTAAGAGTTTTGAGTTTTAGCTTTGAGTCTTAGCTTAGAGTTTTAGTTAGAGTTGAAATTTAGTTTAGTTATAGTTAAGAATTTAGAGTTTTAGCTTAGAATCATAGCTTAGAGTTTTAGTTAAAGTTGTAGTTTAGTTAAGTTTTAGATAGGAGCTTAGAGTTTTAGCCTAGAGTCTTAGCTTAGAGACTTAGCTTAGAGCTTTGTTGAAGTTCTAGTTTACTTTAGATTTAGTTAAGATTTGAGATTTTTAGCTTATAATTTAAGTTTAGAGTTTTTGTTAGAGTTCAAGTTTAGTGTAGTTTTTTTTAAAATCTTCGGATTATAACTTAGATTCTGAGCTTAGATTTTTAGTTAGAGTTTAAGTGCAGTTTATATTTAGTTAATAGTTTGGAGATTTAGATTATAGTCTTATAGTAGATTTTTGTTAGAGTTCTAGTTTAGTTTAGTTTTAGTTAAGAGAGTTTTTAGCTTAGAGTCTTAGCTTAGAGTTGTTGTTGAAGTTCTAGTTTAGTTTTAGTTAAGAGTCTAGAGTTTTAGCTTAGAGTCTTAACTTAGAGTTTTAGTTAGAGTTGAAGTTTAGTTGTAGTTATAGTTAACAGTTTAGAGTTTTAGCTTAGAGTTTTAGTTAGAGTTCTAGTTTAGTTTAGTTTTAGTTAAAAGTTTAGAGTTTTACCTTAGAGTCTTAGCTTAGACTTTTAGTTAGAGCTGAAGTTTAGTTTAGTTGTAGTTAAGAATTTAGAGTTTTACCTTAGAGTCTTAGCTTAGAGTTTTTGCTGAAGTTCTAGTTTAGTTTAGTTTTAGTTAAGAGTTTAGAGTTTTAGCTAAGAGTTTTAGTTAGAGTTGAAGTTTAGTTTTGTACTAGTTAAGAGTTTAGAGTTTTAGCTTAGTGTCTTAACTTTGAGTTTTTGATAGAGTTCTAGTTTAGTTTAGTTTTAGTTAAGAGTTTAGAGTTTTACCTTAGAGTCTTAGCTTAGAGTTTTTGTTAGAGTTCTAGTTTAGTTTTAGTTAAGATTTTGAATTTTTAGCTTTGAGTCTTAGCTTAGAGTTTTAGTTAGAGTTGAAGTTTAGTTTAGTTATAGTCAAGAATTTAGAGTTATAGCTTGAAGTCGTAGCTTAGAGTTTTAGTTAAAGTTGTAGTTTAGTTAAGTTTTAGTTAAGAGTTTAGAGTTTCAGCCTAGAGTCTTAGCTAAGAGTCTTAGCTTAGAGTTTTAGTTTGAGTTGGAAGTTAAAGTTAGTTATAGTTAAGAGTTGAGAGTTTTAGCCTAGAGTCTTAGCTTAGAGTTTTGTTAGAGTTGAAGTTTAGTTTAGCTATAGTTAAGAGTTTGGAGTTTTAGGTTTGAGTCTTAGCTTAGAGTTTTAGTTAGAGTTGGAGTTTAGTTTAGTTATAGTTAAGAATTTAGAGTTTTAGCTTAGAATCATAGCTTAGAGTTTTAGTTAAAGTTGTAGTTTGGTTAAGTTTTAGTTAGGAGCTTAGAGTTTTAGCCTAGAGTCTTAGCTTAGAGACTTAGCTTAGAGCTTTGTTGAAGTTCTAGTTTACTTTAGATTTAGTTAAGATTTTAAAGTTTTACCTTATAATCTTATTTTAGAGTTTTTGTTAGAGTTCAAGTTTAGTGTAGTTATATTTAAGAGCTTGGGATTATACCTTAGAGTCTGAGCTTAGAGTTTTAGTTAGAGTTGAAGTTTACTTTAGTTTTAATTAAGAGCTTAGAGTTTTAGCTTAGAGTCTTAGCTTAGAGTTTTAGTTAGAGTTGTAATTTAGTTTAGTTTTAGTTAAGAGTTTAGAGTTTTTAGCTTAAAGTCTTAGCGTAGAGTTGTTGTTGAAGTTTTATTTTAGTTTTAGTTAAGAGTTTAGAGTTTTAGCTTAGAGTCTTAACTTAGAGTTTTAGTTAGAGTTGAAGTTTAGTTGTAGTTATAGTTAACAGTTTAGAGTTTTAGCTTAGAGTTTTAGTTAGAGTTTTAGTTTAGTTTTAGTTAAGAGTTTAGAATTTTAGCTTAGAGTCTTAGCTTAGAGTTTTAGTTAGAGCTGAAGTTTAGTTTAGTTATAGTTAAGAATTTAGAGTTTTAGCTTAGAGTCATAGCTTAGAGTTTTATTTAAAGTTGTAGTTTAGTTAAGTTTTAGTTAAGAGTTTAGATTCTTATCCTAGAGGCTTAGCTTAGAGCTTTAGTTAGAGTTGAAGTTTAGATTAGTTATAGTTAAGAATTTAGAGTTATAGCTTATAGACATAGCTTAGAGTTTAAGTTAAAGTTGTAGTTTAGTTAAGTTTTAGTTAAGAGTTTAGAGTTTTAGCCTAGAGTCTTAGCTTAGAGCTTTAGTTAGAATTGAAATTTAGTTTAGTTTTAGTTAAGAGTTTAGAGTTTTACCTTAGAGTCCTAGCTTAGAGTTTTAGTTAGAGTTGAAGTTTAGTTTAGTTATATTTAAGAATTTAGAGTTATAGCTTATAGTCATAGCTTAGAGTTTAAGTTAAAGTTGTAGTTTAGTTAAGTTTTAGTTAAGAGTTTAGAGTTTTATCCTAGAGTCTTAGCTTAGAGCTTTAGTTAAGAGTTGAAATTTAGTTTAGTTATAAAAAGAGTTTAGAGTTTTTAGCTTAGAGTCATAGCTTAGAGTTTCTGTTAGAGTTCTAGTTTAGTTAAGTTTTAGTTAAGAGTTTAGAGTTTTACCTTAGAGTCTTAGCTTAGAGCCTTAGTTAGAGTTGAAGTTTAGTTTAGTTATAGTTAAGAGTTTAGAGTTTTTAGCTTAGAGCCTTAGCTTAGAGTTACTGTTAGAATTCTAGTTTAGTTTAGTTTTAGTTGAGTGTAGAGTTTTGGCATAGAGTCGTAGCTTAGAGTTTTAGTTAGAGTTGAAGTTTAGTTTAGTTATAGTTAAGAATTTAGAGCTATAGCTTATAGTCATAGCTTAGAGTTTATGTTAAAGTTGTAATTTAGTTAAGTTTTAGTTAAGAGTTTAGAGTTTTAGCCTAGAGTCTTAGCTTAGAGTCTTAGCTTAGAGTTTTAGTTTGAGTTGGAAGTTAAAGTTAGTTATAGTTAAGAGTTGAGAGTTTTAGCCTAGAGACTTAGCTTAGAGTTTTGTTAGAGTTGAAGTTTAGTTTAGCTATAGTTAAGAGTTTGGAGTTTTAGCTTTGAGTCTTAGCTTAGAGTTTTAGTTAGAGTTTAAGTTTAGTTTAGTTCTAGTTAAGAATTTAGAGTTTTAGCTTAGAATCATAGCTTAGAGTTTTAGTTAATGTTGTAGTTTGGTTAAGTTTTAGTTATGAGCTTAGAGTTTTAGCCTAGAGTCTTAGCTTAGAGACTTAGCTTATATCTTTTTTTAAGTTATAGTTTACTTTAGATTTAGTTAAGATTTGAGATTTTTACCTTATAATCTTATTTTAGAGTTTTTTTTAGAGTTCAAGTATGGTGTAGTTATATTTAAAATTTTCGGATTATAACTTAGAGTATGAGGTTAGAGTTTTAGTTTGATTTTAATTTCAGTTTATATTTATTTAAGAGTTTAGTTTTAGCTTAGAATCTTAGCTTAGAGTTTTTGTTAGAGTTGTAATTTAGTTTAGTTTTAGTTAAGAGTTTAGAGTTTTTAGCTTAGAGTCTTAGCTTAGAGTTGTTGTTGAAGTTCTAGTTTAGTTTTAGTTTAGATTTTGGAGTTTTAGCTTAGAATCTTAACTTAGAGTTTTAGTTAGAGTTGAAGTTTAGTTGTAGTTATAGTTAACAGTTTAGAGTTTTAGCTTAGAGTTTTAGTTAGAGTTCTAGTTTAGTTTTAGTTAAGAGTTTAGAGTTTTATCTTAGAGTCCTAGCCTAGTGTATTAATTATGGATTAAGTTTAGTTTTGCATAACTCTATAGTGTACAGCTATTGATCAGAGTCTTAGCTTAAAGATTTTTTTGAAGTGCCTGTTCAGTGTTGTTTTCCTTAATATGTTGTCGTTTTAGCCTATATCCATAGATAATAGCTCTTGTTAGAGTTGTAGTTTAGTTTTTTTTTATATAAGGGTTTAGAGTTATAGCTTATAGCCATAGCTTAGAGTTTAAGTTAAAGTTGTAGTTTAGTTAAGTTTTAGTTAAGAGTTTAGAGTTTTATCCTAGAGTCTTAGCTTAGAGCTTTAGTTAGAATTGAAATTTAGTTTAGTTTTAGTTAAGAGTTTAGAGTTTTACCTTAGAGTCATAGCTTAGAGTTTTAGCTAGAGTTGAAGTTTAGTTTAGTTATAGTTAAGAATTTAGAGTTATAGCTTATAGTCATAGCTTAGAGTTTTAGTTAAAGTTGTAGTTTAGTTAAGTTTTAGTTAAGAGTTTAGAGTTTTATCCTAGAGTCTTAGCTTAGAGCTTTAGTTAAGAGTTGAAATTTAGTTTAGTTATAAAAAGAGTTTAGAGTTTTTAGCTTAGAGTCATAGCTTAGAGTTTCTGTTAGAGTTCTAGTTTAGTTAAGTTTTAGTGAAGAGTTTAGAGTTTTACCTTAGAGTCTTAGCTTAGAGCCTTAGTTAGAGTTGAAGTTTAGTTTAGTTATAGTTAAGAGTTTAGAGTTTTTAGCTTAGAGCCTTAGCTTAGAGTTACTGTTAGAATTCTAGTTTAGTTTAGTTTTAGTTGAGTGTAGAGTTTTGGCATAGAGTCGTAGCTTAGAGTTTTAGTTAGAGTTGAAGTTTAGTTTAGTTATAGTTAAGAATTTAGAGTTATAGCTTATAGTCATAGCTTAGAGTTTAGGTTAAAGTTGTAATTTAGTTAAGTTTTAGTTAAGAGTTTAGAGTTTTAGCCTAGAGTCTTAGCTTAGAGCTTTAGTTAGAGTTGAAATTTATTTTAGTTATAGTTAAGAGTTTAGAGTTTTTAGCTTAGAGTCATAGCTTAGAGTTTCTGTTAGAGTTCTAGTTTAGTTAATTTTAGTTAAGAGTTTAGAGTGTTACCGTAGAGTCTTAGCTTAGAGCCTTAGTTAGAGTTGAAGTTTAGTTTAGTTATAGTTAGTAGTTTAGAGTTTTTAGCTTAGAGCCTTAGCTTAGAGTTTCTGTTAGAGTTCTAGTTTAGTTTAGTTTTAGTTGAGTTTAGAGTTTTGGCATAGAGTCGTAGCTTAGAGTTTTAGTTAGAGTTGAAGTTTAGTTATAGTTATAGTTAAGAGTTTAGAGTTTTATCTTAGAGTTTTAGTTAGAGTTCTAGTTTAGTTTAGTCTTGGTTATGATTTTTAGCCTAGAGTCTTAGCTTAGAGTTTAGTTAGAGTTGAAGTTTAGTTATAGTCAAGAGTTTAGAGTTTTAGTTTAGAGTCTTAGCTTAGAGTTTTAGTTAGAGTTGAAGTTTAGTTTAGTTATAGTTAAGAGTTTAGAGTTTTTAGCTTAGAGTCATAGCGTAGAGTCTTAGCTTAGAGTTCTACTTTAGTTTAGCTTTAGTTTAGCTTTAGTTAAGAGTTTAGAGTTTTAGCTTGGAGTCGTAGCTTAGAGTTTTAGTCAGAGTTCTAGTTTAGTTTAGTTTTATTTAAAAGTTTAGAGTTTATCTTGAAGTTTTAGCTTAGAGTTTTTGTTAGAGTTCTAGTTTAGTTTATTTTAGTTTTGGTTATGAGTTTTAGACTAGAGTCTTAGCTTAGAGTTTTAGTTTAGAGTCTTAGCTTAGAGTTTTAGTTAGAGTTGAAGTTTAGTTTAGTTATAGTTAAGAGTTTAGATTTTTTAGCTTAGAGTCATAGCTTAGAGTTTTTGATAGAGTTGAAATTTAGTTTAGTTTTAGTTAAGAGTTCAGAGTTTTACCTTAGAGTTTTAGCTTAGAGTTTTAGTTAGAGTTGAAGTTTAGTTTAGTTATAGTTAAGAGTTTAGAGTTTGAACTTAGAGTTTCAGCTTAGAGTTTTTGTTAGAGTTCTAGTTTAGTTTAGTTTAGTTTTGGTTAAGAGTTTTATCATAGAGTTATAGCTTAAAGTTTATTTAGAGCTGAACTTTAGTTATAGTTAATAGTTAAGAGTTTTAGTTTGGAGTCTTAACTTAGAGTTTTAGTTAGAGTTGAAATTTAGTTTAGTTATAGTTAAGAGTTTAGAGTTGATAGCTTAGAGTCATAGCTTAGAGTTTTTGATAGAGTTGAACTTTAGTTTAGTTTTAGTTAAGAGTTTAGAGTTTTACCTTAGAGTTTTAGCATAAAGTTTTAGTTAGAGTTGAAGTTTAGTTTCGTTATAGTTAAGAGTTTAGAGTTTTAGCTTAGAGTCTTAGCTTAGATTTTTATTTAGAGTTCTACTTTATTTTAGATTTAGTTAAGAGTTTAGAGTCTTAGCATGGAGTATTATCTCAGAGTTTTAGTTAGAGTTATACTTTAGTATAGTTTTAGTTAAGAGTTTAGACTTTTACCTTAGAGTCTTAGCTTAGAATTTTAGTTAGAGTTCTAGTTTAGTTTTAGTTAAGAGTTTAGAGAATTATCTTGAAGTCTTAGCTTAGAGTTTTTGTTAGAGTTCAAGTTTAGTTTAGTTATAGTTAAGAGTTTAGAGTTTTACCTTAGAGTCTTAGCTTAGAGATTTTTCCTAGAAGTAACATTTTTTGTTTATGAGAGCAAGTTTTCTGTCAGAAGTAGCAATTTTTCTTTTAACACTAACAAAGTTTCTCATCAAAGTAACAATTTATTCCTTAACACTAACAGAGTTTTAGTAACACTAAAAAATTTTCTCATCGAATAAACAACTTTTTCCTCAATACTAACAAACTTCTACTTAAAAACATCCAATTTTTATTAGAAGCATAGTTTTTTTCCGTTCATGATAAAAAGTTTTCATACAAAAGTAGCAAGTTTTTCTTAAGACTTACAAATTTTCGCATCAAAGCAACAATATTTTCCATAACACTACAGAGTTTTAGTAACAATAACAAATTTCCTGCTCGAACCAACAAATGTTTACTCAATACTAATAAACTTCTAATTTAAAATATCAGATTTTTATTCGAAGCATAATTTTTTCCGTTAATGATCAAAAATGTTCAGCCAAAAATAGCAAGTTTTCCTTAACACTTACAAATTTTTTCATCACAATCACAATTTTTCCGTAAGTTTAACAGAGTCTTAGTTACAGCTATCTAAGTTGTCTTAAAAGTGACAAATATTCGTCAACGATAAAAAAATTTCTGTTAGAACTAACATGCTTTATGATAAATATACCAAATATTTCGTCAGTGATAAAGATGTTTTGATTGTTATAAGGAGTTATCTGTCAGAAGTAGCACTTTTTCTGTCTCATATACCAAAGCGGTTTTAAAATTAAAATATTTTCGTCACTGATAACACAATTTCTGCTAGAACTAGCAAGTTGTTCCGCAAAGATATCAAATTTTTCATAGAAGTAGCGAATTTCTTCTAACAGCACCAAGCTTTCCGTCAAAGATAACAAATCTTCTCTTCGAAGTAACAACTTTTTCCTTAATACTAACAAACCTTTATTTAACACACCCTAATTTCTCTTGGAAGTCACATTTTTTCATCAGGGATAACACGTTTTCTGCTTGATCTTAAAATTTTTCTCTCAAAGATACCAATTTTTTCTTAGAAGTAGCAATTTTCATTATGATGACAAGTTATCAGTTAGAAATAACAAGTTTTAAGTCAAACATACCAAAGTTTTCTCGGAATTAACAATGTTTCCGCTGATGATAACAATTTTTCCTGTCAGAAGTAGCAAGTTTTGCTTAACACTAACAAATCTTCGCATCGAAGTAACAACTTTCTCTTAATACTAATAAACTTTTACTTAAAACAATCAAATTTCTCTTAGAAGTAACAGGTTTTTAACAAGTTTTCTTTCAAAGTTAGCTTTCACTACGTTTAAGTTAGGTTCATCTAACCTCAAAACCATAGGTTAGGTTAGGTTAAGTATAAATAAATAGAAACATTTCTCCATGTTTAAGTGGTTTCTCTACATTTAAGTTAGGTTCATCTAACCTCCAAAACCATAGGTTAGATTAGTTATGAATAAATATCAATAAATAAATAGAAACATTTCATCATGTTCAAGTTAGGTTAGGTTAGCTTATCATGAGCACTCATGATAAGCTAACCTTACCTAAGTTAAACATGGTACAAAGTCGACCTGGGGGGATTTTCTGGCGAGTATGGTTAGTTTAGGTTAGGCTAGATTAAGTTAGGTTAGGTTAGGTTAAGTTATGTTAGGTTAGCGTACGGACACGTGCGTACGTAGGCACTTAAATATTAAGTTAAGAGTACGTAAGCTCGTAAGTACGTAAACTCTTAACTATTACTAGACTAAACTCCAACTCTAACTAAAACTCTAAGCTAAAACTCTAGGCTAAAACTCTAAACTCTTAACTAAAACTAAAATCAACTAGAACTTCAACAAAAACTCTAAGCTAATACTCTAAGGTAAAACTCTAAACTCTTAACTATAACTATAATTAAACTTAGCTTCAACTCTAACTAAAACTCTAAGCTAAGGCTCTAATATAAAACTCTAAACTCTTCACTATAAGTGAAGTAAACTAGAACTCTAAAAAAAACTCAAATCTAAGACTGTAGGGTAAAACTCTAAACTCTTAACTAAAACTAAACTAAGAAAGAACTTCAACAAAAACTCCAAGTGAAGACTATAAGCTAAGACTCTAGGCTAAAACTCTAAACTAAAAATTAACTAAAACTCTAAGTTAAGACTCTAAGCTAAAACTCTAAACTCTTAACTATTACTAAACTAAACTTAAACTCTAACAAAAACTCTAAGCTAAAACTCTAAACTCTTAACTAAAACTAAAATAAACTAGAACTTCAACAAAAACTCTAAGCTAAGACTCTAAGCTAAAAACTAAACTCTGAACTATTACTAAACTAAACTAGAACTCTAACAAAAACTCTAAGCTAAGACTCAAAGCTAAAACTCTAAACTCTTAACTAAAACTAAACTGAACTTCAACTATAACTAAAACTCTAAGCCAAGACTCTATAGTGAATCTATAAACTATAAACTAAAACTAAATTGAACTCCAACTCTACCCAACGCTAGAAGACAAGACTCTAAGCTAAACTGGTCACTAAAACTTACCTGAACTAGACCTCTATCTAAAGTTCAAATTTAAGACTCTAAGGTAAAACTCTAAACTCTTAATTAAAACTAAACTAAACTAGAACTGTAACAAAAACTCCAAGCTATGACTCTAAGCTAAAACTCTAAACTTTTAACTAAAACTAAAGCAAACTTCTACTCTAAATAAAACTAAGCTATGACTCTAGGCTAAAACTCTATGCCAATGGGTTAAAGAAAAAACCGAAAAATCTTGGATAATTTCTAAGTCTAAAAAATTCAGTCCGAAAAAACTTAAAAAAATTCAATAAGCGAGGGAGGAATGGTGGGCCTCGGTGGGGCTTTGGGGGCCTTTGGGGTCTCGTGGGCCCGGGGGAGTTTTGGGGCCGGGTGCTTCCTTCGGGGTTGGGATAGGGGGATCGGGGCCCTTTGAGGTTGGGGTAGAGGACCTCAGAACACTGTTCAAATAGAACTTGTGTATTATAACGACCATAGAGTTTCAGCCTCAAATCCTCTTCTATATCATGTTCTAAAATCATCTTTTAAAATGTCTCAAACGGTTTCGCTTAAATCATCTTCTAAAATGTATCAAAACGGTTTCGCCCAAATAATCTCTAAACGTAATTTCTGCGCGTTCTTTTTGTTTTGACATCCCTGCGCTGTCACATTTTAAATTCCTAGGAAACCCTTTCCCGCGTTAATCTCTTCATTTCTAAGATCAAAACATTCGCCCGGAATCAATTCTCCTGGATGAACACCAACAAATCAATCAACCTTGACATCATCCGCAAGAAATTAAAAAACTTCACCCGGACATAGATCTCCTGGACGTACACCAAAAAAGCGATCGACCTAGAATTAGTCCATCAGACGTTAATAAACTTCGCCTAGATACAATTCTCCGGGGCGAACATCAACAAATCAATTTCTCGGAAATCCATTTCCCCTAGGGATTCTATGCCCATATATGGAGCCCCATTCGGACTGACAGCACATTTGTTCTCCCTAGGGAGTCTATGCCCATATATGGTGTTCGTTCCGGAACTCATGAGGTTAGGTTAGGTTACGCAATCAATTTCTCGGAAATCCATTTCCCCTAGGGAGGCTATGCCCATATAATGTGTTCGTTCCGGAACTCATGAGGTTAGGTTAGGTTAGGTTACGCAATCAATTTCTCAGAAATCCATTTCCCCTAGGGAGGCTATGCCCATATATGGTGTTCGTTCCGGAACTCATGAGGTTAGGTTAGGTTACACAATCAATTTCTCGGAAATCTATTTCCCCTAGGGAGGCTATGCCCATATATGGAGTTCGTACGGAGTTAGACTCAATTGTAGATGGCAGGACATGTGTTCGTTTCATTCCTTCTGAGACCTTCCTACTGCTTATATTGATTGGAACACGCCTTCTCACAGAATATAAATGGAAATCTATCAAAAAATGAAAATATATTTATACTTAAACTAAAACAAAAAAGGTCAGCTAACCCCCGGCCCATAACCCCTAAATAGATCTCACAGGTTCATCACCCAATGTTTTAATTATAAATTGAACAGATTCGTTTGCTTGCAAGCTTAGCTGCAGTTCATTTACCTTTCCCAGCATTTAACCCAGTCTGACCTTTGTCCGCAAGGTCATCATTCGTATCCGAACTATTATCAAAAATAGTACTGGTTGAAAATTTTACCTGCTTTTTAATTAAACTATTATAAATCGAATTGATTCTAAAATCCCCTTCATCTCTATTGATACTAATCCCCCATATATTATCTTTTTTGTTTCTATAATCTCCCTGAAGCGTTGTAAAAGTCCTACAGACGTATCTACTATTTTTGCTTGATCAAATACAATACTGTGATGAGGAAAATTATAAAGATGTTCTGCAACAGCTGACTCAAACGTTTCTGGTGTTTTGTTTTGTTTTAGAGCGCAATCTATGGCGATTTTGTGTTACTGTAGCCTATTTTCTAAAATCTGTTATGTTCTTCCCACATGAAATTTACCACAAGAGGATGGAATTTTGTATATTCCCGTTTTCAAATTTCTCGGTACCTTGTCTTTCCCTTTATTTAACAACGAGCTTATATTTTGTCCTGATTTAAATGCTGTATTTATATTATATTTTTTTAAATTCTCTTCTTAATTTTTGTGATAATATTGGGATACAAGGCAAAGTTATGTAATTTGTTTCTTGATTTGACCCATCTTCTTCTAATATTTTTGGTTCCGTCAACTTTTTTTTTCCTTTTTTCAATTATTTGAGAAATCATATTTTCCGTATAGCCATTATCTATTAGAATATCCTTAATAAAAATTAGTTCATTGCTTATGTATTCTGGTGATGCTAATTTTAATACCCTATCAACTAAAGAAATAACCACACCCCTTTTTACCTGGATCGGATGATTTGATGTGAAAGACAAGTTGTTATTACAACTTGTTATTAGTCGGTTTACGGTAAATTGAAAACGTTAGTTCGTTATTATTTCCATGGATCAAAACATCTAGTAACGGTAACTTATTATCTGTTTCCTTTTTAATTGTAAAAATTATTTATCCTCCCAGTTTATTTAAATGTTCCAAAAAGCCTTCAATTTGTGATTCCCCGTAATTCTAAATAACTAAAACATCATCCATGTATCTGCCCCAAAATTGAGGTTTTAAAAAATATGTTTCTATAGCTGAGTTTTCTTTTCCTATTTATTTATATTTTTTCTTTTGTTTGTTTAGTATGTTTTTTATGTTGATGTAAGAAATTTCTTTTTTTTTTTTTTTTCGTTGAGAAAGGCTCCTGGATGTGGGGCCGAAATATTCGGAGTATTTTTGTTTAATTAAGTGTTTTGTATTCACTGCTTTATATAAATTAAAAACCGTTTTTATTGTTTAATTTTTTGTAAATGGAAAAGCACTGTGGTCTAAGAAGTTATTTAAGCTTTAGTTTAGAGTTAAGAGTTTTTCTCTTGTTGTTTGGCTTTAAGTTGCAGTTTTTTTTATAGATATAGTTTAGAGTTTTCTTTTATTTTCGAATAAGAGTTATAATTTATTTTTGATTTTTTTTGCAAGAATAAAGTTTTATTCAGAGTTATAGCATTTTAGAGTTTTAGTTTACAGGTTAGAGTTTCAGTTTAGAGTCCTAGCTTAGAGTTTTAGTTAGTTATAGATTAGTTTAGATTTAGCCTAGAGTATTAGCTTAGAGTTTTTTGTTGCACTTTTAGTTTAGTTTAGTGTTAGTTCAGTTTTATTTAAAAGTTTCAGTTTACAGTTATACTTTAGTTTTAGTTAAGAGTTTTAGTTCAGAGTTTGTAGTTTTAGCTTAGAGTCATATCTTAGAGTTTTAGTTAGAGTTGAAGTTTAGTTTAGTTTTAGCTAAGAGTTTTAGTTTAGAGTTGTAGTTTAGTTTTATTTAAGAGTTTTAGTTTAGAGTTGTAGTTAGGGTTTTAGCTTAGAGTTTTAGTTAGAGCTAAAGTGAAGTTAATCTTAGTTTAGAGTTGTCGTTTAGTTAAGAGTTTTAGTTTAGAGTTTAGAGTTTTAGTTTAGAGTTTTAGCTTAGAGTTCTGGTTAGAGTTATAGTTTAGTTTAGTTTTAGTCAAGAGTTTTAGTTTAGATTATTTTCTTAAACTTTTATTTCGAGTTATAGTTTAGGTTTAGTAAAGAGTTTTAGCTTAGAGTTATAGTTTAGTTTTAGTTTAAGTTATAGTTTAGTTTTAGGTAATGGTTTTAGTTTAGAGGTTAGAGTTTTAGCTTAGAGTCTTATCGTAGAGTTTTAGTTAGGGTTATAATTTAGTTTACTTTTAGTTAAGAGTTTTAGTTTGGAGTTGTAGTTTAGTTTTAGTCAAGAGTTTTAGTTTAGAGTTTAGAGTTTAAGTTAGGGTTTTAGCTTAGAGTTATAGTTAGAACTATAGTTTAGTTAATTTTAGTTTAGAGTTATAGTTTAGCTTTAGTTAAGAGTTTGAGTTTAGAGTTTAGAATTTTAGTTTAGAGTCTTAGCTTAGAGCTTTAGTTTAGATTTGTTGTTTAGTTTTAGATAAGGGTTTTAGTTTAGAGTTTTAGATTGCTATTAGTTTACAGTTTTAGTTAGAGTTATAGTAGTTAAGAGTTTTAGTTTAGAGCTTTAGTTTAGAGTCTTAGCTTAGAGTTTTTGTATATAGAGTTTTAGTTTTAGTTTAGAGCCTTAGCTTACAGTTTTAGTTAGAGTTATAGTTTAGTTTAGTTTTATTTAAGAGTATACTTAGAGTTATAGTTTATTTTAGTTTTAGTTAAGAGTTTTAGTTTTGAGTTGTTGTTTAGTTTTAGATAAGAGTTTTAGTTTAGAGTTTATAGTTTTAGTTTACAGTTTTACATTAGAGTTTTAGTTAGAGTTATAGTTTTAGTTTAGTTTTAGTTAAGAGTTGTAGTTTAGATATTGGAGTTTTAGTTTTTAGTCTTAGCTTAGAATTTTAGTTAGAGTTATAGTTTAGTTTGGTTTTAATTCAGAGTTTTAGTTTAGAGTCTTAGCTTAGAGCTTTTAGTTAGAGTTATAGTTTAGTTTAGTTTTAGTTAAGAATTTTAGTTTAGAGGTGTTGTTAAGTTTTTGATAAGAGTTTAAGTTTAGAGTTTTATTAAGAGTTATAGTTTAGTTTAGTTTTAGTTTAGAGTCTAGAGTGTTAGCTTAGAGTTTTAGTTAGAGTTATAGTTTAGTTTTGTTTTAGTTAAGAGTTTTAGTTTAGACTTATAGTTTAGTTTTATTTAAGAGTTTTAGTTTAGAGTTGTAGTTTAGTTTTAGTTAAGAGTTTAGAATATTAGCTTAGAATCTTAGTTTAGGGTTTTAGTTAGAGTTATAGTTTAGTTTAGTTTCAGTTAAGAGTTTTAGTTTAGACTTGTAGTTTAGTTTTAGTTAAGAGTTTTAGTTTAGAGTTTAGAGTTTTAGTTTAGGGTTTTAGCTTAGAGTTTTAGTTAGAGTTATAGTTTAGTTTAGTTTTACTTTGGAGTTGTAGTTTAGTTAAGATTTTTAGCTTAGGATTTTAGTTAGAGCCATAGTTTAGTTTAGTTTTAGTTAAGAGTTTTAGTTTAGACTTGTAGTTTAGTTTTAGTTAAGAGTTTTACTTTTAGTTAAGAGTTTTAGTTTAGAGTTTAGAGTATTAGCTTAGAGTCTTAGCTTAGTTTTAGTTACAGTTATAGTTTAGTTTAGTTTTAGTGAAGAGTTTCAGTTTAGAGTTTAGAGTTTTAGTTTAGAGTATTAGCTTAGACTTTTAGTTAGAGGTATAGTTTAGTTTATTTCTAGTTAAGAGTTTTAGTTTAGGGTTTTAGCTCAGAGTTTAGAGTTTTAGTTAGAGCTATAGTTTTAGTTTAGTTTTAGTTAAGAGTTTTAGTTTCGAGATTGGAGTTTTAGTTTCGAGTCCTAGGTTAGAGTTTTAGTTAGAGTTATAGTTTAGTTTAGGTTTGTTAAGATTTTTAGTTTAGACTTGTAGTTTAGTTTAAGTTAAGAGTTTTAGTTTAGAGTTATAGTTTAGTTTTAGTTAAGAGTTTTAGTTTAGGCTTTCAGCTTAGAGTTTTAGTTAGCATTATAATTTTAGTTTAGTTTTAGTTAGGAGTTTTAGTTTAGAGTTATAGTTTAGAGTTTTAGTTTATAGTTTTAGTTTAGCGTCTTAACTTAGAGTGGCTTTTATTAATTTTTAAGGTTAATTTAAGCTAGGTTACGCACGCGTGCGAAAACTCTAAACTAAAACTATTAACTATAACTAAACTACAACTCTAAAATAAAACTCTTAACTAAAACTAAACTAAACTTTAATTTTAACTAAAACTCTAAGCTAAGACTCTAAACTAAAACTCTAAACTAAAACTCTTAAAAAACACTCAACTACAACTCTAAACTAAGCTTAACTTAACTATAGCTCTAACTAAAACTCTAAGCTAAAACTCTAAACTAAAACTCTAAACTCTAAAGTAAAACTCTTAACTAAACTCTAACACTAGACTAAAGTAAAAGTGTAACGAAAAACTCTAAGCTAAAACTCTAGGCCAAAACTAAACTAATCTATAACTAAATAGAACTCTAAGCTAAGACTCTAAACTAAAACTCTAAACTCTTAACTAAAACTCTGAACTCTAAACAAAAACCCTTAACTAAAACTAAACTAAACTATAACTTTAACTAAAACTCTAAGCTAAGACTCTAAACTAAAACTCTTAACTACTATAACCCTAACTAAAACTGTAAGCTAATACCAACCTAAAACTCTAAACTAAAACTAAACAACAACTCTAAGCTAAAGCTCTATACTAAACTATAACTCTAATTAAAACTCTAAGCTAAGACTCTAAAATAAGACTTTAAACTCTGAAATATATCTCTTAGCTAAAACTAAACTAAACTATAAGTCTAATTAAAACTAAACTACAAGTCTAAACAATAAATCACAAAAGTATAGCTCTAACTATAACTCTAAGCTATAATTCAAAACTAGAATACTAAACACTAAAGTACAGCTATTAACTAAAACTAAACAACAACTCTAAACTAAAAGTCCTTACTAAAACTAAACTAACCTATAACTCCAGCTAAAACTCTACGATAAGACTCTAAGCTAAAACTCTAACCTCTAAAATTAAACTCTAACCTAAAACTAAAACTACAACTCTAACTAAAACTCTAAGCTAAAACTCTTAACAAAAACTAAACTAAACTATAATTCTAACTAAAACTCATAGATATGACTCTAAGCTAAAACTCTAAACTAAAACTCTTAACTAAAACTAAACTACAATTATAAGCTAAAACTCTTAACTAAAACTAAACTACAACTCTAAACTAAAACTAAACTATAACTCTAAACTAAAACTTTTAGCTAAAACTAAACTATAACTCTAACTAAAACTCTAAGATATGACTCTAAGCTAAAACTCTAAACTCTAAACTAAAACTCTTAACTAAAACTAAACTACAACTCTAAACAAAAACTCTTAGCTAAAAATAAACTAAACTATAACTCTAACTAAAACTCTAAACTATGACTCTAAACTAACACTCTAAACTTAAACTTTCATCTAATACTAAACTAAACTAAAAGTGTAACGAAAAATTCTAAGCTAAGACTCTAGGCTAAAACTCTAAACTAGAACTCTTAGCTAAAACTAAACTACATGTCCAAAAAACACTTAACTAAAACTAAAATAAAATGTAACTCTAAATAAAAATCTAAGTGCTGAGAGTCTAACTTGAAACTCTAGACTCTGAACTACAAATAAACTAAACTATTACTCTGACTAAAGCTCCAGGCTAATACCAAACTAAAACTCTAAACTACAACTCTTAAATAAAAGTAAAATACAACTATAAACTAAAACTCTTAGGTAAAACTAAACTAAACTACAGCTCTAACTAAAACTCTTAGCTGAGAATCTAAACTAAAACTCTATACTCTAAACTAAAACTCTTAACTAAAACTAAACTACAACTCTAAACTAAAACTAAACTACACAAAAAAATAGGGGGGGATTGGGTGGAAGGGAATTTGTTCTGAAAAAACACAATAAAGCCTTTTAAAAGTATTGCTTGGTGTTGGGGTGTTCAAAAAGCCGTAAAGTAAAGTTTTGGGTGAAAAGGATGAGTACTTCAACTTGTAAAATTGGTTTAGGAGGGATATTAAGAAAGGACCTTGTTCTGAAATAATATAATAAAGCCTTTTGAAAAGTATTGCTTGGTGTTGGGATATGCAAAAAGTCGTAAAGTAAAGTTTTGGGTGAGAAGGATGAGTACTTCAACTTGTAAAATGGGTTTAGGAGGAATATTAAGAAAGGACCTTGTTCTGAAAATAATATAATAAAGCCTTTTGAAAAGTATTGGTTGGTGTTGGGGCATTCAAAAGCCATAAAGTAAAGTTGTGGTTGAAAAGGATGAGTACTTCAACTTGTAAATTGGGCTTAGAAGGAATATTAAGAAATGAAGTTGTTATGAAATAATATAACAAATCCTTTTTAAGAGTATAGCTTGATGTTAGGGTTTTCAAAAAGTCATATAGAAAGGTTGAGATTGAAAAGGATGAGTACTTCAACTTGTAAAATGGGTTTAAGAGGGATATTAAGAAAGGACCTTGTTCTGAAATAATATAATAAAGGCTTTTGAAAAGTATTGGTTGGTGTTGGGGTATTCAAAAAGCCATAAAGTAAAGTTGTGGGTGAGAAGGATGAGTACTTCAACTTATAAAATTAGTTTAGGAGGGACATTAAGAAAAGAACTTGTTCTGAAATAATATAATAAAGCCTTTCGAAAAGTATTTTTTGGTGTTGGGGTATGCAAAAAGTCTTAAAGTATTGTTGGGAGTGAAAAGGATGAGTACTTCAAGTTATAAAATAAGTTTAGGAGGAATATTAAGCAGAGAACTTGATCTGAAATGATATATTTGGGGGGGAGCCCAAAAGTTGGGTGGAGGGAGGAGACTTTTTCGTCTCAAGCCCGCGAAAAAAAGTATAAAAAAATGTGTGGGGGGGGGAAGTTGGGTGGAGGGGGGGGCCTTCTTTGTCTCAAGCGCGACAAAAAAAAGTATTGTAAAAAGGGGGGCCAAAATTTGTTCGGAGGGGGCCTTCTATGTCTCAAGTGCGAAAAATTAAAGTATTTAAAAAATGGGGGAAGGGGCGGCCCTTGGGGGTTGGGGTAGGGGACCTTACAATACTGTTCAAATGGAACTTGTGTATTACAAGGACCACAGAGTTTCACCCTAAATCATCCTCTATAATGCCTCAAACTGTTTCGCCCAAATAATCCCTAAAATGTTGATCAATTTGTTTCGCCCAAATAATCCCCTAAACGTAATTTCTGAATGTTCTCTTGTTTTGGCATCCCTGTGCTGTCACATTTAAAATTCCCAGGAAACCATTTCCCGCGTTAAATATATTCAATCTGTCTTGATCTGTTTGAAGTTCTGAAAATATATCTAAGGTGTTCCTAGTTACACTATTAAGGGTTCGAAGGAATATTAATTTATCTCTGACACTAAGGACCAGAGAAGCCATATTTAAAAATAGAATATTAATTTATCTCTGACACTAAAGTAGAGAAGCCATATTGTTTCTTAATCCCATGATGATACATCAGAATTCCCCGTCAGATTTTTATCATTGTCGATTATATAAATCAATCTCCCAGAAATCTAGTCTGATCTTGTCCCCTTCGTTTATCAATAATATCGTCTATGTGGTTAGGTACAGTTAGAGTCGATTATAGATGGCAGCACACGGTCCCCCCCCCGAGTCAATAATGGGTTCCTACTATATTCCCTAATACTGGTTGAGGTCTTGAATTTCGCTACTTCTGTTCTTAGTCTCTCCGAAACACTCGTTTATATGAACCTTGTTTTGAAAGATTCAATTAGAGTTTTAATGTCCTTGGGATGTATTTCCTTAATTGTCTCCAAGTGTTTAAGGGCACTTCCCTTTAATCTAGCTGCAACCCATTACTCTTTGACCCTATCGTCAAATGAGTCAGTTAATTCATAATTTTTTTTTTAATTTTTCGATAAATTCATCGACATCTGAAATTCCCGCATATTCTGGTATAATTTTGGCAATTTCAAGTACCGTTGACAGGGAAGAAATTTTTTCATCTGGTAAAGCCATTTTATTTTAATATAAAACTTTTATCTAGCCTTCTCAACCCGGTTTTTCCTATCGCTGCCACCAGCTGTGGTCTTATGGTTGCAAGGTGAGGTTGTTGTAGATGCCTTTATTTTTCCCTGTACACGGGAGATAAACTATTCCCCTAAGGTAATGAAACTTTGGTAGCGAGCCTTAGGCTATGACCTGACTAATCAGGCGTACCAGCTGGGAATATTCGAGGGACTAAATTCAGATTGTAGAAAGGTTGTCTAAAATACAATACTTTACTTCAGTTAACATACACTAGTACAGGGTTTGATAATATATATATTCCACTGGTACTGGTGTTCCCAGGAAGACAACAAGTATCAGAAATCTACAATAATATATAATACAATAATATACTTAACTTACAATAATCCGACAATATTTCAAGGTATTTTTAAATCAACGGATCAGAGGTCAGTCCGGCATAAAATTCAGAGTATCAGGCCAGCCCGTTCCCATAAAATGTATCTTATATATATTTCGTCAATCACACCTTATCGGGACCCACTGACGCACATAGCTAGGAAGTGGTGATTTTATAATTTCCTATTAAGCATACACCTGTCAGAATATTTTCCTTATCTTAATATAAAGTGGTATTTCGAAAACTTTGTATTTGAGTCTTAATGTTTTACTGAAATCTAATTTTGACTTAATTTGATGGCGTCACCACAAAAGGAGCTTTACGGGGTTTGAAAGAGTATGTACTCTGATTTTTTGTGGTGTTTATTTAACCTGGTTCTCATTAAAAAACAAAGATTTTTGTTAAAAAAATAACTTTGGATCTCTTAAAAGAGTTTTAAGGGTTTGGAGAGAATATATTGCCTGATTCTGAGTGATTTGTTCTTTGCTTACTGCTCATCAAAAATGAAGATATATTGTTAAATAAATATGTAAATAATAAATGTTTGAGAAACTCTGTTGCCTGGTTTCGTGTGGTTTGTTCTTTACTTGTTGCTCATTCAAGAATGAAGGTTCATTTTTATTTTTTAAATTTATAAAAGTGAAAACTTTAAAAGAATTTTTTCATCCTCAAAGACATAATTTCCGGACTTTTTAAACCACGTTCAGCAAAATTGCTGACTAAAAGTGTTGATTGGATGTGTTTGGATAAATGCTGGGCGTAAGAGGGGGGTTAGTTGGCCTCCAATGACTTTCGACTATTAAACAGGGCACTAACCATTTCAATTTCAAATCGAATGAGCCCTTTTTGAGGTTTCTATGGTGAAACCTTCTACGAAAACCTTTTATGCCCCCCCCCGGGCGTAACTTAAAACCTTTGCCTTCAGGACTGGGGGGGGGGTCCTCCTAAAAGAACTAATTTCCAGAGATTTCAACTATGTTGAATAAAATGGCAATCTTAAAATTTTGATAGGATGTGTTTGGTTAAAAGGTGGGCATGAGAGGAGGGTTAGTTGCCCTCCAATTACTTTCGACTATTAAATCGCCACTAGCCCTTTGAATTTCCCATTGAATGAGCTCTTTTTGAAGTTTCTACTAGAAAGCTCTCTATAAAAACCTTATATGTCCCCTAGGGCATAGCTCACATTCCATACCCTGAGGGCTGTAGGGGGAGTGTTCTCCTCAACAACATAATTTGTATGTGAAAATCAACTATGTTGAACAACATGGTTATCTAAAAATTTTGATTGGATGTGTATGGGGAAATCTTTGGCCTGGAAGGGGTTTTACTTGCCTTTCAATCACTTTTGACTATTAAAAAGGGCATTATCCATTCCAATTTCTAATCAAATGAGCCCATTTCGAAGTTTCTACGACAACTCCCTTGATAAGAAGTGGTCCCTGGTCTAGAAAAAAATACAAAAATACATTGTGGCAAAATCTTTCGTTACTTAGGCAGCGCTATTACGCTGCCTATGATAAAGATGGAATAGGCATTTTCATTTTGAAGGAACCCATTTTCTGAATAAATTTCTGAAGGTCTGGGGTTTCAAATTGGTGTTAACTATATTATACAAGCAGTTACTAGCTAGCTGGTCTGCTACCTCATTGTATTTGATGTCTTGGTGGCTTGGTGGACATGCTGAAACTTTGCTTTAAAAGGCTATTTTGGAGACTGATTAAATAATCTCTGATTGTTCTCAGGTCTGTATCCATGGCACTGTAATGGATATTATCAATGAGCTTAAGGGCACCTGTGGAGTATTAGAGCAATAACACTCTTTTCGAAGCCGGTGGATTAATATTGATAACTGTTAAACCCTCTTTTATTGCCAATAGCTCGGCTATTAGGATGGAAGTATTATCAGGAAGTCTGGTTTTTATATTCAAAGAATAACTTAGAATAACAGATTCAGAGCCACATTTGCTGCATTCATCTGAGCCGTCAGTATGAATTTGGAGAGAGTCTGGATACAAATTGGTCATTTTCTCATGTAAAGTACCTGAATTAGGATTCGCTGCCATTATGTCTTTTTCAAGGGCAATAACTCCAAGTGAAACACTTGGAGGTGAAGTTCGCCAACCTGGGGGGGGGGGGGAGTAGTGGGAGTTTTACAGGGCCGACGATAGCCCACCTTCTTTGACTCCCAATCCAGATACTTTTTTTAAAATTGTGGGTATTAGGCTATTCCCTGGGAGCCCTCTTACGTCAAAAGGCTCTGTCTCTACAACATGCCCCTTTTCTAGGAATGAGTCCTGGTTATTTCAATATAGCTACTTGGAATGTGGTCGGGATAATATAAAAGTAGTAATAATAGGCAATTCTAAATTGAGTCCCTCACACCTGTGCAGCATGGTCAGCTAGCCTACCTGATAGCCCAGTCTCCCTGGAAACTTGCTCCCACGCCTTGACCAGCTGAATCTTGTTATGGTGGTCTTTGTGGCTTTTATTGAAGAGCAATTCTAGAATTCGAATTGACATTATCAATTTTTCAACGGTTCCATTTTTATAAATATCAATTATTCTTCAGTTGCTAATCCGCATGCGTTTTTCGCATGCGGATTTGCGTTTTTCCGTAATATCGCAAAAAAAATCTTTGCGGAATCCGCAAATCCGCAACGATTTTCCGCAATCCACAGCATGTGGGAACGAAGGGTAAAACAAAGAAATCACAGAAAATGCAGTTAAAACACGACAAAACATAAAAAAAATTGATATAGGCTAAAATATAAGCAAAATATGCGTGAATTAATAAAAACTACGAGTCCTAGCAATTTCAAAGGGCAGGCTTGATATGAGAGATAAATTTAAGCCCTATTATACCTAATACTCCATGATTTATTATTTCTGAGACCTTTAATGAAAATATATCGTCTCTTTGAGACTATGAATATTTCAAACCATCGCGACAAAACGCACCCCTAGCAATCATTTCTAGAGGGCAGGGTTGACACTAACTGCAAATTTTTTAGGTACTATTAAGAACTTTTTAATGAAAACACATCGTTTCTTTTAGCCAAGACTATGAATATTTTACACCATTGTGACAATATACAGATTCCCCCTCCCTACTCCCTATGTACTAATGCGATCTAGACACGCATATATTCCGTAGTTTTGCTGCTGGATTTTGCATCATGTAAATAATTTTCTTTTTAAGAATTGTCCTATATTAAAAACACAGGCTTTTGTACTGACAAAATTTATTGATAAGAGACGTTATAAAACAAAGAAATTACGGAAAAGGCACTTAAAACACAACAAAACATGAAAAAAACTGATATAAGCTAAAATATAAGCAAAATATGCGTGAATTAATGAAAGGTTTGGGTCTCAGCCATTTTAGAGGGCGGGCTTGATATTAGAGCTAAATTTAATTCCTATTATACCTAATACTTCATGATTTATTAGTTTTGAGAACCTTAACGAAAATGTATCGTTTCTTTGAGCCAAGACTGTGAATAGCTCACAACATAATGACAATATACGGCTGCCCCCCCCCCACCTCCCTAGCAATCATTTCCAGAGGGCAGGATTGATATTAGGTTCAAAATTCCTAGGCACTAATGAGGTATTTCAGAAAGCCCGTAACGAAACTGCAAGAAAAAGCCTAGTTTTGGAGTTTTGAATCATAAATGAACCATGGTTTGTTCTGGACATTATGGTAAACCCTGATTTTTATTAATATGGATGGATTTCTATACCTTACGCATGATTTCTATTAATTCTTCAGGCAAAAGTCAAAGATAAGAAATTAGACCAAGTCAAAGATAAGCAATTAGACCGGTCGTTATTAATGCAACTATGTATAAAATTACAGACAAAAGACAACGTTCTGAGATTTTGTCATGAAACAGAATAGTACGGGGGCCAGTACACAAAAAGACGCTTATTTTCAGGTCGTTCTGACACATCTGTTTCACGCAATTTGAAAGCAGTTTCTAGTCATATCAAACACGCTGATTACGATTATACCCGAGAATAGATAGCTCAAATGGGTTCTTGACCATTATGAATGAACTTTAATATTAGTAAAAAATTATATCTATATTTTTTTTTGCAGTTTTTTCAAGTTTGTAACTCTATCTGTTTTGAGGCTTATGCGACGCGTGCACTTTAAAGAATAAGGAGAAATAATGGTAAACAAATAAAGTTTAAAAGAACTCGTTACAGTTCAACAGTTCAAACAAGAACTGCTAAATTGTTATAATCACGCTTGGGCATCTTCTAGGTTCCCCAATATATGGAAATGTTCGTCCCTCCTACCAATCCTAAAGAAAAATAAACCAAAAGATAACCCTGAGTCTTATAGGCCCATAATGATAACACCTGTGATGGGGAAAATAATGGAGAAAATGATTTATCACAGACTCCTCTGGTTTGTTGAAAAAAATAATATGATCCCACACACTAAAACTGGATTCAGGAAATACCACTCCTCAACAGATGCTTTCATTTTGATAACAAATGCAATAAATGAATCTTTCTCTAAAAATAAAATCCTAGTGTCAGCTTTCCTAGATTTTGAAGGGGCATATGACAATGTGAACCACCAAATCCTTTTAAATAAACTTGAAAACCTTGGAGTACCCTCTAAGCTAGTATCTTTTATTAAATCCTTCATAGAAGTGCGAAGTTTCATTGTTTGTGTTGGTTCAGCCTCTTCACCCCAAAAGACAATAACCAAAGGCGTACCTCAGGGAGCAGTCCTCAGTTGCCTCCTATTTGCCCTATATCTGTGGGACATGAACCTACCCCACACAAATCTACAATATGCTGATGATATGGTGCTATGGTCATCTGGCAACACCTTTCAGATAGCACAGTCAAATCTGCAAAAGTCACTTTTCCAGTTTGAAAAATTCTCTCAACATTCAGATTTACCCATTGCACCCACCAAGTCAAAAATAATTAAATTTCACCTGAAGCAAAACCATGTTAATGCAAAACTAACTCTAAATAAGATAACTATTCCAGAGGATAATAATATTAATTACCTAGGTCTAATGCTTGACCAAAAACTTAATTTCCACCTCCACATTTCAAACACAATAAGAAAATGCTATAAAAAAGCAAATATACTAAAAAGACTTCTTTCAACACCCTGGGGTTGTAAGGAGAAAACCTTACTCCAGTTTTATAAATCACATATAAGACCCCATATTGACTATGGGCTCATCGTCTATGGTGCATGTGCAAAGACCCAGATGCAAAAAAATTGAAACAACACAAAATGATATAATACGTCTCATATTTGGTCTTAGGAAACCCACAAGCACCAAGTTTCTGCTTATGAAGAGTAGACTAACAACAATAAGGGAGAGACGTAGCTGTCTCTTGATAAAACATCTTACAAAAATTGAATCAAATAGCTCACACACATTGCATAATTGGTTAAGAAATCCAGCCATGTATAGAGGTATTGCAGATGAGTATGCCAATATTCAAAAGAAGTTCCCTGTACCAGCAAAGTCTATTGCACCTACTTTCCCCCAATCCCCTCCATGGAATTGGTCATTTCCCATAATAAATACTGAGTTTTCAAAATGGAATAAAGATTTAACCCCTATTGATTTTGTCCAGAAAAAATTTGCAGAACTTAATACAATTACCTATAAAAATCACTTCCAAATATTTGTTGATGGGTCAAAAATGAATGAGAAGGTCTGCAAGTGGTGTTTTCCTTCCTCACCTGAAAATTGCAATGGGCGAGAGATTATTTAATAATTTATCTATAATGTCTGCTGAGTTAAATGCCATAATCATGGCATTAGAACACCTTAAGCAAAACCAACATTTGATTCAAAATTCGAATAATATTATCATCTATTCTGACTTTATCAAGCCTTGAGTTGCTGGCCTCAGCTCCTCAATATAAGTTGGACATTGACACTTATCATTGTCTCAGTATTATTGATAATCTTGCTTCAAGTGGCATAAAAACTTACTTTCAGTACATTCCTAGCCACTCTGGCATAAGTGGTAATCATCAGGTTGATGAAATAGCAAAAAATGCTATAAATATTGACCATCCAAGTGGGAGACCAATCCCAATTAGAGATATTTACCGATGGAGGCTATCAGATATTAATTTTAATAAGATTAATCCTATCCTTTCCCCCTTTCCCAATAAGTATCTTTCTAAAATTTATCATAGAATTTGTTCTGGAACAAATGGACTAAATTTCTTTGCATTCTCATATAAGCTTTCTAATTCAAGTGGTTCAATTCCCCTGTCCCCTCTTTGCAGGCATTGTAATATGAATAATGAAACGATTGACCATTGCCTATTTGAATGTAATATGCTGATGTCTGCACAACATACCTTGCTTTGTAAACTGTTAAAATACTTCAAACACCACAAAATCTCACTATCAGCCAAGAGCCTAGCCAACTATACCTGCACACACAGCATAGAAATCGACATTTATCATCTCATATTTGAACTCCTAGAGTCGAAAGATCTGCTGAAAGATATCTGAATATATCTAATAAATATGAGGCAATCAAGCAAGTAGCTCTGTAGTGCACAGAGTGAAGCAAACGGAAAAGGGCTAAATAGTTTTACTGAAAAGCCCGCCTGCTGTTAAATAGAAGAAGAATTTAAAGCTTTCTCTTGACAATACATCTTACAAAAATCGAATAAAGTAGCTCTCACACATTACATAATTGGTTAAGAAATCCAGCCATGTATAGAGGTATAGCAGATGAGTATGCCAATACTCAAAAGAAGTTCCCTGTACCAGCAAAGTCTATTGCACCTACTTTCCCCCATTCCCCTCCATGGAATTGGTCATTCCCCATAATAAATACTGAATTTTCAAAATGGAATAAAGATTTAACCCCTATTGCTTTTGTCCAGAAAAAATTTGTAGAACTTAATACAATTACATATAAAAACCACTTCCAAATATTTGTTGATGGGTCAAAAGTGAATGAGAAGGTCGCAAGTGGTGTTTTCCTTCCCCACCTGAAAAATGCAATGGGATAGAGATTATTTAATAATTTATCTATAATGTCTGCACAACATCTGCAAAATCTGCAGTCAAATCTGCAAAAGTCACTTTTCCAGTTTGAAAAATTCTCTCAACATTCAGATTTACCCATTGCACCCACCAAGTCAAAAATAATTAAATTTCACCGGAAGCAAAACCATGTTAATGCAAAACTAACTCTAAATAAAACAACTATTCCAGAAGATAATAATATTAATTACCTAGGTCTCATGCTTGACCAAAATCATCAAGCCTTGAGTTGCTTGCCTCAGCTCCCCAATATAAGTTGGACATTGACACTTATCATTGTCTCGGTATTATTAATAATCTTGCTTCAAGTGGCATAAAAACTTATTTTCAGTACATTCCTAGCCACTCTGGCATAAATGGTAATCATCAGGTTGAGGAAATAGCAAAAAATGCTATAAATATTGACCAGCCAAGTGGGAGACCAATCCCAATTAGAGATATTTACCGATGGAGGCTATCAGATATTAATTTTAATAAGATTAATCCTATCCTCTCCCCTTTTCCCAATAATTATCTTTCTAAAATTTATCATAGAATTCGTTCTGGAACAAATGGACTAAATTTCCTTGCATTCTCATATAAGCTTTCTAATTCTCATATAAGGTTCAATTCTCCTGTCCCCTTTTTGCAGGCATTGTAATATGAATAATGAAACAATTGACCATTGCCTATTTGAATGTAATATGCTGACGTCTGCACAACATACCTTGCTTTGTAAACTGTTAAAATACTTTAAACACCACAAAATCTCACTATCAGCCAAGAGCCTAGCCAACTTTACCTGCACACAGAGCGCAGAAATCGATATCTATCATCTTATATTCGAACACCTTGAGTCAAAAGATCCACTGAAAGATATCTGAGAATATCTAATAAATAAGAGACAACCAAGACAGTAGCTCTGTAGCCCACAGAGTGAAGCAAAAAGAAGAGGGCTAAATAGCACCAACGGAATAGCCCGCCTGCAGTGAATTAGAAGAATAAGAAAGTTATTACTGAAAATTAGCTTTTAATTTTAATTAATTTTAATTGGTTGTCTCTTATTTATTAGATATTGTCAGATATCTTTCAGTAGATCTTTTGACTCAAGGAGTTCAAATATAAGATCATAGATATCGATTTCAGTACTCTGTGTGCAGGTATAGTTGGCTAGGCTCCTGGCTGATAGTGAGATTTTGTGGTGTTTAAAGTATTTTAACAGTTTACAAAGCAAGGTATGTTGTGCAGACGTCAGCATATTACATTCAAATAGGCAATGGTCAATTGTTTCATTATTCATATTACAATGCCTGCAAAGAGGAGACAGGGGAATTGAACCACTTGAATTAGAAAGCTTATATGAGAATGCAAGGAAATTTGGTCCATTTGCTCCAGAACGAATTCTATGATAAATTTTAGAAAGATACTTACTGGGAAAGGGGGAAAGGATAGGATTAATCTTATTAAAATTAATATCTGA
Source organism: Artemia sp. Qi Xiang Cuo (assembly GCF_049724085.1). Taxonomy (NCBI): domain Eukaryota; kingdom Metazoa; phylum Arthropoda; class Branchiopoda; order Anostraca; family Artemiidae; genus Artemia; species Artemia sp. Qi Xiang Cuo. Next base: position 53,160,694 of record NC_142803.1, read on the forward strand.
TAGCCTCCATCGGTAAATATCTCTAATTGGGATTGGTCATAGCTGTTTTTTGGTTAATAAAAGGTTTTTCGGTTTTCCCCATAAGAATCAAGATTTTGGCTCGCCATTTATACTTTAGACAAAATATTTCAACTAATTGTAAAAATAATTTGGCTATAAAACTTTGATGGATTGGAAAATCCTTTTAGAATCTTGAACCTTGGGTAATATCTTCACATAGTATCTTTTCATTCAGGTCTCACAACTTTTATTAGTGCTAGTACTGCAATTGCCAATGCTAGTTCAACTGCTACTACTACTACAATTGAATCAAATAAATAGGCTGTAGGTGTATCCTGGTTGTCAAAATGGCATGGAAGGAAAGATGCAATATAAGTAGTTATCAGTAGTCCCAGTCGCAAGCAGTCATATTTGTAGCCATAGTCATAAGTAGTCATATTTGTAGTCGCAGTTGCAAGTCGTTGTACTTGTAAGTAGTCATAGTTGCAATCGAAAGTCGTACCAATTTTAAGTAGATACAGTCGCAGTCACAAGCAATCACTGTTGAAGTCGCAAGTAGTCACAGTTGCAAGTAGTAACAGTTGCAAGTTGTCGTAGTCACAGTCACAAGTAGTTGAAAACTAATCTTAGCCTGTGTACACTATGTACATTGCAGTAGTAGTATTCCTGAAAGTTTTCATTTGATACGCTTAGCCGTTCCTGAGATAATCTATTTTGATGACCTGGATGAACACAGTGTATTTTGACTTGGTTCAATATTTCCTTAAGTCTTACCTTAATACCCTAAGTCCTTTTGAAAACATTCTTTCCCTTTCCAATAGTAAACCCTATATGTAGATAAGCGGAAAATTTTATAAGCTCTTACCCTTTCCCCAGGGGCTCTGACGGATCCTGTCCTCCAGAGGCATAGTTATTTGACCTTCCGACTGTTGAAAACAAAATGTTTTCCTCAAATTTTGGTCGGATGTTTCTTTTGGGGGGAGAGGGCGGATGAAAGTGAGTAGAAGATGGGTCAGTTGCCCTCCAATCGGTTTTGAGTCTTAAAAAGGCCACTTTCCATGTTTTTTTGCTCTTTTACAAGAACAATTTGCATAAAATCTAGAAGTCTAAGGAAGTTTCTCTAGAAAAAAGTGGCTTCTATACATGGTGGGACTTGGAATATTTTTGTAATGTTGTTTCGTCGTTTACTTTTCACTGTTACATTATCTTGATGTTTCAAAGTTCATTTTGGAACTTTTCTGTTACAGTGTAAGACTTGGAATAATTTGTAGTGTTGTGTCATGGTTTACCTTTCCCTGTTACCTTCTTTTTATGTTTCAAAGTTCATTTTGGAATTTCCCGCTGAAATGTAAAACTTAAGATACTTTTGTAGTGTTGTGTCGTGGTTTAACTTGTCACTGTTATATTCTGTTGATGTTCAAAGATCATTTTGGATTTTTTTAGTTGAAATGTAAGACTTGGAATATATTTTTAGGGTTCTGTCGTGTTTACCTTGTCACTGTACTGTTACAATCTGCTAATGCTTCTAAGGCCATTTTGGATGTTTTGTCAGTGAAATGAAAGACTTTGAATATTTTTATAGTGTTGAGTCGTCGTTTACCTTTTCACTGTTACATTCTGTTGATATTTCAAAGTTTATTTTGGATTTTTTCCATGAAATGGAAGACTTCGAATACTTTTGTAGGGTTTTTTCATGATCTACCTTGTCTCTGTTACATTCTGTTGATGTTTCAAAGTTCATTTTGGAATGTCTTCGTTGAAATATAAAACTTGGAATATTTTTATAGTGTTGTCTCTTGGCTTACCTTGTCACTGTTACATTCTGTTGATGTTTCAAAGTTCATTTTGGAATCTTTTCATTGAGATGGTAGAATTGGAATATTTTTGCTGTGCTGTATCTTCTTCCCTGTCTCTTATTGACAGTCTCTTATTGACAATATTTGTAAGAATATTCAAGTTAGAGCATGTCAGGTCGTCTTAGATGGCGCATCAGATAATTTTATGGTGTTGTGTGATCTAATTATCGGTGTTATACCAACTGTTACCAGGCAGCAGCAAAAAGTAAGAGTTGTGGATACTGCTAAACTAAAGGAGTTACCGAGGGACGCCGATTTTTACCCTGTTACGAGTCTCAAGACCCGGATGAGGCTACGATTATTTTTTTTAGAGATCCTTAAAAATGCCCTTGACTTTTACCGTCGTATTACAAACAAAAGACTTAAATAGACGCGGATCCAGAATTTTCTTAAATTGTTTCCACTTGTATTTCAGAACTGTTGACATTGCATCTAGCGCAGCTTATGCCAACACATTGTCAACGATTAATCCAATGTTATCCATTAGCTTGAGCACAGACTTGCCTGAAATTTCATCTGCAATGTTTGGTCCATGTTCAGTTATAATCTTAACGTTTGTTTCGGGAAGGTCCATAAATCCAACAATGTCTACTACGATACTGCTGTCATAAACATAGTGCAGAGAAAGAATAAGTTGTGAGGCATGAAAAGCATCCGTGGTTTCGTCAAATATCATACTGTAAAATTCAGTTTCGTAGATTCTTGTTTTTATAGCACTTGAAGTTTCGTCAACATAATAACGTATCAAGTCATTGGCCTTCGTCTTGGTAATATAACCCAAACCCCATACCCGCCACTATGTTAGGGGGCGCGCACCCCCCCCCTGCATCTGCAACTGGACTTAAACAGCCTACAAAACCTTGAATTATATCAAGTATACTCAAGTCTATAAATGTAAAGAATAAGCTGTATCAAATATACTTATCAAATTTGACTGAAATAAACAAGCAAAATTTCAATAATTATAAAAATACATCAACAAAATTAATACGAGCATCGAAGCAGAGTTATTCCTGGAGGTGGAAAGGTCGCAAAGACAGACATGGAAATTAATTAATGATTGTCTGAATCTGACGAAAAGAAGTGAAATCCCTGAAGAAATAACAGCAACAGATGGGACAACTATGAAATGGAAAAAAGAAGTGACTACGCTACTTAATGGCTGCTTTACCATAATCGGTGAAATGACTTCAGCACCAGCAACTGTATTTCAGTCACCTGTAGATACTGATTTCAAGAAATATTTACCTCCATTGAATAAAGTATCAATATTTCTTTCTCCTGTTTCGGATTCAGAATTATTGGTAATTTCCAGGCTTTTGAAAAACGGAAAATCAGAAAGCCTGGATTGATCTAGTGATCCAAAAGATCCAAATACCATCGTTCAATTTCGATTTTATCGGATTTTTCTAAACTTAATTAACGCTGTTTATATAATCGTCTCGTTTCGTTTTTAGGGAAAATTCTGAAGATTCTGAATTCTGAAATTCTGAAGATTCAGAAAATTCTTTCTGAAGTCTCGATGTGGTTTCAGGAGAAACCATTACCCAACATGCGGTCTTAGTTGTTAATCAGTCTATCAGGGCCGTATACAAGACTTTTATTTTTGGGGAGAGGGGGGGTTACAAAAAACTTTAAAAAACACATCAAATTTTGTTCATATTATTTTTTGTTATGTGTTTTTGAGTCGAACAAACCTTTCGGAAGGGGGGGGGTCAAATCCCCCCTCCCTTGATACGGTCTTGCAGTCTATTCATGACGTTTAAGATAAGGGTGATATTACAGCAACTGTATTTTTCACATCAAATAAGCGTTCGACACGATTTGCAATCGTATTTTGGAACATAAACTCTTTCATTGTGGGATAAAAGGACCAGCCTGTTCTTTAATTATGTCGCACTTACAAGAGCGGACACAATTCGTTGCCGATGGTGATTCCACATCAAGAACAGTGCAGCAGTCGAACTACGTTGAGGTTCCTCAAAGACCTGTACTTGGCCCCTTGCTTTTCTTGATTTATATCAATGACTAGAGTGAGGCGTCAAAAGATCTCGGACTTATAGTGTTGTTTGCTGATGATACGGGGTGTAGTGTCTTCAGACCCAATGATCTGATACTTCGGCAAAATATATTTCAGTCAATTGATAGAATTCGGTTGTGGTTTAAGTCTAATCGTCTTACAGCAAATTCTGAGAAGACAACATTTATTATTTACTCTTGGACTTCAACTTCTTGTCCTAGACTCCAGTCAGTTGTGGCTTCATACAACGTGCGTATTCATCGTATCAGCTTTGTATGTTATTTAGGAATTATCATTGATGAAAACCTGTCATTCAAGCACCATATTAGCCATCTTCAGTTGAAATTAAGCAGAAATGTTGGAATCATGCATCACCTGAAGTTTATTTTACCTTATAATGCATTGAGGTCCGTTTATTTTAGCTTAGTACATTAGGTTCGTTTATTTTAGCTTAGTACATAATTAGCTTAATTTTTGCCCACTTTTTTATTCGAATACGTTTAGGAGCCACTTACTGCCACGCCAAAGAAAACGGGAATAAAAGATCGCGAGTACTGAAAAAAACATTCCATCTCCTTTTTCGTTACCAAATAAATCAAGTACTCAGAGTATGTATGCTATATTTAATATCCTTCCAGTTAACCAGTTTGAAATATTTCAGTCAGTTCTGTTTGTTGTTCAGTATCGTAAGAAGGCATTGCCTGCACATTTTTAAGAATGTGAGCTGTAACAGGTACAGGATGAGGTGGATTCATGTCGTCAGTTCAAGAGGCAGTTAATCCGAGAGATCGCGTTTTTCACTTAGACATAATTTAGTTACACTATGGAATAAGTTTGTTAAAAGTTATAATCTAACTCTTCCCCTATCAACACTAAAAACAAAATTTAAGGATTGCCTAATGAAGATGTAATTAGTTAATAGGTGTGTGCATGTGTACATATATTACACCTGTTTGTACACCTGTTTGTGTATATTGGTATGCATATGTGTCTGCACTTTTACAAACATCTGAACGCCTTTTTTGTATGGCGTGATTGGGGCAGTTGGTCCCTTTTCTCCTACTGATAAGTTGAATAAAATGTAATAAAACTTGGATTTTTTTGTGGGTTGTGAAGTCTGGAAAGGTGTGTTACTCATTGTTTTTCATTTAATATTTGAGGGTAATTTGAAATAGAAAATTAAAGATTTTGCTTTAAATATATATATGGAGTATTAGTAGAGGTATGATTAATATAAATTTATGTGTTTTTCGTTCCCGACTCTGTCCAGTTTTCTATATGTCGGGAATTTAATATGTTTTGTAAACATGGTATCAATAATAAACCTTGAAAAAAAACTTGAAACTTTCTGTTCGACACCGCACCAATGGGAAGGTGGTGCAGTTACCCCTTAAATCCTGAAAATCATCTTTATTTTGGTGAAAAATACATTTTTTAAATACTTTTTTTGTACCTTTAAAAAAGGAATTGAAAAAAATTCTTCGCCCCACCACCCGTATTTTCCTGAATTGATGCCCTTGGCTAATTTCACCATTATGAGAATGTTGACTTGGCTAAGCTATTTTGCTTAGCTAACCTCTTTTTAGAAGTTTCTGCTTGTCCGTTTAAAACCTCGTTTTTTCCTATACAACTAGAAACCATTTTCTTTTCCCTCTAGTTGAGCTGGTATAACACTAGAACACCAATGAGGATTTCGATTAATACCAATGGAATTGATAAGAAAATATATTATATATTTCTACCTTTCTTGTCAGTTTTATCACAAAAATTAAAAAAATAAAATATTAAAGTTGTTTTTAAACACAACCTATGTATAAGATATTTAAAAGAAAATTAAGGCTAAGATGTAATTCCAAAAAAAATCATGCTAAGTGGTGTAAACAGAATACCTTGCTCTTGTGGAAAATATAATGCTGAGAAAAACCAACAAAATTTAGAGAATAATCTCTAAATTTTTAATCTCTAAAGAGAGAATAAACAGCGCAAAATCCCAACATTGTATTCCCTTAAGTGCGATAAAAAAAAAAAAAAAAAAAAAAACAATTGAAACTTCTGATTCAGCAGTTTTCGGACGTCTATTAGAACTTTCTCACAATAATTGTGTTTAATAAAGCAAAATTAATTAATGATTTCATTGGACTATTACGAATTCTTTGAGAAACTGTAAATATGAAATTAAAAAAACTATGCATAACAGAGTTAGTACACATAGATGAGAGTCTGAATATCAGATGACAGTCTGAATATCAGTTCTCATTCAGCATCTGCCAGTGAAGGTCACATATATTTTGTAAAGGATTAAAGAGTGACACAATTTTGTAAAGGATTAAGTCTTACGCAATTACCTGAATGCACCCAAATATCGGAGATTGGATTTTTTGACTGGATTGTTATTACTCGGTGACGTCACTGATAAGTTATTGTTACAATGCAAGCGGATAGAGGTGATTCGACAAGGAACAGTCAGTTTCTACAAGAGATATATTTTAAGCTGGATTTGCTGCCGGAATTGACATAAAAAATGGACGCTCTCCCGGAACTTGTGGAAAGCGTAACTTTTGTCGAGGCACAATTAGCACAAGTGAATGTTCAGCTAAAATCGAACGCAGAAGCTAACGAGAAACTGAAGTGAATTGATACTGGTTCGCCAAAATTTACAGTCAGCCAAGCTCAAAACTGACTATTTAGGGGATGAGTAGTAGCACATAAATGATATAATCTAAAACTTTGAAGCAGTGGATCCGAGACGCTATACCCTTAGGGAAGAGATTATGAAGATTTTGAACGACCTAATTCTCAACTGACGCTTCATCCACATTGAGGTAAGAGACTCTTTCCGATTGAAGGCGGGTCCTATTGTGCTAAAGCAGAATTCGATGGATGCAAGAAATATGATTTTAAGGGGAAATCCACTTCTACAAGAATATGGATTTTCTGCTGCCCCCCAATTATAGCCCCGCCCAGCGTGAAGCTAGAAAGCACCTCAGAGTAGAAATGAATAAAGCTCTTTCTGAAGGTCATTCTGCCTATCTCAGGGGTGTCAAACTATGTGAACGATGTTATGTTTAAATATGATGAGCTATCGAATAAGGTTATAAAGGAGACTCCGCGCACCACTCAAAAAGTACAAAAGGCAAGAGCACCTACTGCAGGCGCCATTAATAAGGGCAGCGAAGTTGTTATTCGAGGAAATGCGGAGGACGCGCCATTAATAAGGGCAGCGAAGTTGTTATTCGAGGAAATGCGGAGGACAATTCGGGTAGCGATGCAACAATGTCGGATAGCGATGCGGAAACAGTAGTTGAGGTTGATGTGAATAACCCCGCACCTACTGGCAGTAGAACTTACCATAAAGACACTATTTTAGCGAGGTCTCCATTAAAGGCTAATGAGAAGAAGACGCGAAAACTATCGGAAGTTATTAGTCCTGAAGAACAATCAAGGGGAAAGAGTAGGAATGTTTCCAGGCGAGTGTCGGCCACGGGTGGTTGGCCAAATAGAATTGGTCGGTACGTGTCGGGGGGCCCCCGTGGAGGTACCCCCTATAGTAACAGATATCGTGACTATTACCGCATTACTCGGGAAGATTCAGATTTTGATGCAGCTAATACCGAAGAGCGACAGGTACCTACCTGTCACAGGCGTACCTGTCGCTCTTCGGTATTAGCTGCATCAAAATCTGAATCTTCCAGAGTAATGCGGTAATAGTCACGATATCTGTTACTATAGGGGGTACCTCCACGGGGGCCCCTCGACACGTACCGACCAATTCTATTTGGCCAACCACCCGTGGGCGACAATCACCTGGAAACATTCCTACTCTTTCCCCTTGATTGTTCTTCAGGACTAATAACTTCCGATAATTTTCGCGTCTTCTTATCATTACCCTTTAATGGAGACCTCGCTAAAATAGTGTCTTTATGGTAGGTTTTACTGCCAGTAGGTGCGGGGTTATTCACATCAACTTCAACTACTGTTTCCGCATCGCTATCCGACATTGTTGCATCGCTACCCGAATTGTCCTCCGCATTTCCTCAAATAACAACTTCGCTGCCCTTATTAATGGCGCCTGCAGTAGGTGCTCTTGCCTTTTGTACTTTTTCCGTGGTGCGCGGAGTCTCCTTTACAGAGGATGTTTTTGTTGTTATGGGGGATTTTAACGCTTATACGGGTGCTTTATTAGAAATGGAGAGTGTTTCGTTCCGAGAAGTGCCTGACTTGGTTCCATCTGAGTATGGAATGCCTCGATGTAGCAGGGATATGGAGAGAAGGGTGAATTGTGGGGAGAGAAGGCTCTAGGATCTCAGATCGGAGAATGGTCTAATAATTGGAAATTGGAGATTTGGAACTGATGGGGGAGTAGGGGAGTCTACCTATATGTTGAGAACTCGTCGAAGTCTGATGGATTATTTGTTGGTTGACAGTGGGCTTGCAACTCAATCAGTTGATGTTGAGGCACTTCAGTCAGTTGGTTCAGACCACTGGCCAGTTAAGTTAGAGTTGGGTTTAGAGGTTGAAGGTTAGAGGAGCGGTATTGGAAAAAGGTATGAGACAGTAGGTCAAGAGAAGGTTAGAGTTCGAAAACCGTTAAAAAAAGATTGGAATAATAAAAAAATTGAAAATATGAATGAGATAATAGCGAGACCGGAAGTAATGGATAGATTAGAGGAGATTAGAAATCTAGATTACGGTGCTGAGGAAGTCCTTGCCGAGTTATGTGAGTTAGTGCATCAGTGGTCTAGTAAAGCGGTAGAAATTTAGAAGGTTGTAGAAGGTTAAAGCAGGAGGTAGAAACAGAATTAGAAATTGTTAGGCAGTGCCAGGATGAAGAATTGCGGTTAGAAGCGTTGAATTTTTATAGAGTTAAGAATAGGGAATATAAGAAATTGCTGAAGAGGAAAAGTAGGGAATGGAATAGTTTAGAAAGGAAAAAGATGATGGAGGATTTTAAACTAGGGAATGTTAAAGAATTTTGGAGTAGAATGAGAAAGGAAAGAGCTAATATTTCAGGTCGGACGCCTTCACCGGAGTCGTGGCCTGGTTATTTTGGGAATTTAGAAGAAGACTGTGAAGGGCTAGAAGAGGATAGTCAGTCGTCATGTTCAGGGGAAAGTATTTTCCCGCTGCAGGAGAATGATTATGAATTAGTAGGGGAAGTGACAAGAGAGGAGGTTAGAGAAGTAGTTAGTAAGATGAAAGGAGGTTCAGCACCAGGTTCGGATGGGATACCAGCCTGGGTGGTTAAGAAATTTGTGTCGGTGTTTTTGTCGATATTAGTTATAGCATTTAATGGTATTGTATCTACAGGTAAGTGGCCAGAATTATGGAAGACTTCAGTTGCTATACCGCTTTTTAAGAAGGGGGACCCTAGCTGGAATGATAACTATAGGCCCATAGCTCTAGCACCAGTTTTTAGTAAAGTGTTAGAAAAAATTTTAGATAGGAGGCTAGATAGGTGGTTAGATAAAAATAAGATTATAAATGAAGAGCAAGGAGAATTTAGAAAAGATTATAGTACAGCAGATAGGGCATTTGTGCTTAGAGCTTTAGTCGATAAGTATGGAACAGGGAATAGCCGTCTATATGCAGCTTTTTTAGACCTAAGAAAAGCTTTTGATAATGTTGAGAGGGTGCTTTTGGTAGATATTCTGAGAAGTATAGGTTTACCTAGTATTTTTGTGAGGTTAGTTACTAGCCTGCATTGCGGAACTAAGGCGGTACTAAAGGTAATAGATCAGGGTTTTTCTAGAGTAAATAGAAACCGTAAAGGGGTAAAACAAGGCAGTGCTCTTTCCCCCCGTTTGTTTTCTATTTTTATAATTAATTTAGTTCAGTTTTTGGAAAGAAGGTGGGCTCCGACAGTGGGTCTTGGTTCAAAATTATTTTCAGTTTTGCTTTTCGCTGATGATTGCGTACTTGTAGCTAAGTCTGCTCATGAATTACAGATTTTGTTAGATCTTGTTGCAGATTACTTAGATCTGAAGAAGCTCCAACAAAGTCAGAAATAGTTATTTTTGGTAAAAGAAAGGATGAAGAATGTAATGGTAAGTTTATGTTTAATGGAGACGAAAAAAAGATAGTTGAAAATTCAAAATATTTAGGTTTTGTATTTCAAAATAATGGTAGTTGGTGTGCCCACATTAAAGAGTCAGTAAAAAGGGGGAAAGCGCCTATATCGACGGTTTTTAGGAATGGTACAGTTATGGGTATTAAAAGTCTAGGAATGCATACGAGAATATTTTTAACGAAGATTATGCCAGTTATTCATTATGGTGGGGAATTATGGGGGATGGAAGCGGCAGAACAGCTGGGGACACTTCAGGTAAGTTATTACAAAAGGCTTTTCGGCCTCCATAGGACTACGCATACCCAGTTTTTGAAAGGGGAGCTAGGGCTTTTTTCGCTCCGTAAACATAGGCTGGTTCAGGTAGTTAGATTTTGGATGAAGATAGTGCAGGTACCACTAGGTAAACTTATTAGAGAGGCCTATGAAGAGCTACTTGCTTCAGGACGTAAGAGGTCGTGGCCGTTTAGGGTTAAATCCTTATTAGACAGATTAGGATTGTCATATATATGGAATGATGGTAGAGGTCCCGCCATTAGTTAGATTGATATAATAGGAATAGTTAAACAAAGATTAGAAGATCAGGAGATAGAGACATGGGGGAATGAAATTGAGAGATCCGAGACATTAAGCGTTAATAAGGATGTTAAAAAGGTGTTTGGCCAGGAGATTTACTTTAAATTTAATTTGCCAAGTAAGTATTTGTCATATTGGTTGCAGTTGCGGGCCAACTGTTTGCCTTTAAGATGGAGGAGTAAAGTATTTGAGAGAGGTAAGGGGTTCCCAGCATCTAGGTACACGTGTCCCATTTGTAATATTGAAGAGGAAAATCTGGACTATTTTCTGTGCCGGTGCCAGGGGCTTTCTGATTTGAGGGAGGGTTTTTGGGAAAAAGTAATTTTTCACTTCGGGGCATGTTGTCTCAGACGGTACCTAGCCTCATGTGTAGATTGTGTAGATTTGTTGATCAGGCACTAAAGATAAGAAAGGAACTATTGTGAAGAAGATTTGTTATGGTTTGGAATAAAAATGCTGAAGGGAGTTTTACTTTTGTTTTCCTGTTATATTTGATGTATAGTGTATATGGCCCTGTAGAAAGGCTTTTGAATACACGATTATTGTTATTATTATTATTATTATTATGTGTGTGACATTGTGTGTAATTATGTGAGTTAGTTTTATAATATTATGTGTGCTTTTGTGTTGCAATTGTTATGTTATTTTATTTTTATTTGCTATGGGCTATGTTTAGTTATGTTTAGTTATATATGTTATTATCATGTGGTTTGACTTTATATGCAACTGTGTTTGTTTTTGCCATGGCCCAAAAAGGCTTTTGTTTTGCAATAAATTTCTATCTATCTATCTATCTATCAATATAATTCCCTTTATAAGTGCAAAAAAGCTTAAATTCAAAATTTTTTTGCATATTCAGCCTCATACGGGTTTGACTTTAAAATCTTGTTGAGCAACACAAAAGATTCAGTAAATTTACTAACCATAATTTTTTCTTGGGGTGTAGGTTTTTAAAATCAAATTAACCAAGAGCACACGTAAAATTCTTGAATAAAAATACTCTTTAACTTTCTAGTGCCCCATATCAAAAGACTAATTCACAAATATATGTACAACAGTATATAACAGACATACTGGCACGAGCCTTAGGCATTGTTGTTTAATTGGATTTTGTTTAGATATAAATTCGTTTCTTAATTTTTTCTGTTTTTTTTTATTATAGCGTGGGTAGACAAAACCCCCCAGAGCCAGGGGGTCAAAGGTTGTAAGTTATGCCCCAAGGGGATACAAGGTTTGTATGGAAGGAGTTGTCGTATAAACTTCGGAAGGGACTCGTTTGATTGGAAATCAGAAATTTAAATGCTCTTTTTAGAGTCAAACGTAATTGGAGGGCAACTAGCCCCTTACGTCCACTTTTCCCCAAATGCATCTGATTGAAATTTTGAGATAACCATTTTGTTCAAAATTGCTCAAATATTTTAGCCATTTTGTTCAAAATTGCCCAAAGACTCCGGGGTAAACACAGCCCCCCAGAGCTAACGGGGCAAGGGTTTCAAAATATGCCCCTGGGGTATATAGGGTTTTTATGGAAAATTGGGCCAACGTTGGAACAGCTGTTGTTCTGAGAACTCAGTTGTTGGATGCCACAAAATTTTATCCATTTTATTACAAGAAGTTTATTCTTTTATATAAATTCGCTTTCAATTTCTCTTTGAAAGCATAAAACGTCTTTTTCAAGTAAAATACACATCCTTTAATCTTCATGCCTGATATTTCTGCATTACACTTTGAAATAGTAAGTCGTTTCGTTGCTAGATAATTTGGTGATAGATAAACTCACACGTTTGGAGTGCTTTATTAAACTTCATAGATCTTCAAACCTGGTTCCATTCATTTATTTCCCATCCTTTACTGGTTCAAATCCCCTTGGCCTATATAAGATACATTTTCACTCTGCTTTTGCTTGTATGATCTTCGTTCAATTTACGTCCTCCTTGTTTGTTTGTGTTACGTTGTCCTTGTCTGTGTTCCGGTAACTAAAAGTAAGCTTTTCAAAACATCACGAGTGATTAATCCCGAACCCGGGTAGGAATAGGGAGGTAGTCAGACCTGAGGGTTTTAGTTTAGTGAAATATATTCTCCAAGAGAGAGGGGGAATGTTAAATATGAGTTTTTTTCTGATGTATGGTCAGCAATTATAGGCTAGACGTTAGATTACAAGAATAGGCCCATTTTCAATAAGTTCCTGGTTCCCGTGTTAACAGGAGGTTTCTTCGCTAGGCTTTAGCCTCGTCGTACGTTAATATCGTTGGATCATGTCAGACATTGTTAACATTTACCAATCATGTCGTATAGCGGATCCAGATCCTCAATATTGGCGGCAGCTACGGTAAAAGTGATTACTATACCCCTAATAGTTGCAGTGAGGCAAACAGTGCCCTTCAGTCCCTAACATCCGAATAAGATTTTAAAAAATAAGATAAGGAATGGGGATTTATTAGTTATACAAAAAAAGACGAAACAAGCCGGATATTTCGATTGGACAATCTCTTCCTTCTTCAGTGCTAAAAAAAGTTTCAAAGGAAGATGTTTGAACAAAAATGTTAACGAAACAAACTGAAACAAAATAAATTGACATAAGCAAAAAAGGAAAAAAGCAAGAAAAAAAATAAATCCAAATTGGAAGAATTAAAAAGGTAAAAACGCGCAAAGAACCAACAACAGATAAAATCAGAATTATCAGTTACTGTGATAAATTATAGTTATTCCTGGGCATTCATGAGCGGCTCACTTTTGTAGTTAGTTTTTTAGGCTTTAAAATTTTATTTCTGTTAATTCTAATTTCATCTGATGTTGTTTTTTTCCGCGTTGTTAGGTTTTGTAAATGTTTCAGTTTGTTTTTTGTTCCTTTTTTTATTTCCTGTGTTATTTGTTTTTGTCTTTTTATCGTTATCTGGTTTGTTTTGTTATTTCAGTAAGAAAATATGAATATGTTTCTATGAAACTTTCTCTTATAGCGCTGAAGAAGGAAAATGGTTGTCCTTCCAAAATATTTGCATCTATATGTTCTGTCCAGTCCCAAGTCAAATTTTATTGATGTATTTCTTACAAACTTCACACAAGTAAGGTTTATCACTATAGTGCTCGATGTTGCGTTTAGCCACTTCGACAAAACCTCTTTTTATATGCATTACACTGATATGGTTTATTACTACTGGGACTGATGTGCTGTCTAGTTGGGGCTTGATTTCAGTTAAACAATTCATTTCTCACGTGAGAATAGGAACGTTCAATTTCAATGGGAATTCTTCGGTGTATTCATAAAATTCCAGGACACAAAAATCCTGGACCACACAAGTTCTTCTTGTATACCTAGCGTTTAGGTTTATCATTGGAGCGAATTTTCTGATGTGGAATGGATTAACATGGATAAGAAACACTCTTCTTGCATACATCAAACTGACATGTTCTGTCACCAGTGTGCAGTCCTTGGCGTAACTTCAACTTTGTTCGTTAAGAGAAGTCTTAATTACATAGTCCTGTGGTGGTGGCGTGGGTTTGACCTTAGCTTGGTACTATGAGACCCAGAGATCGAACCTTGCTGAAGTAACACACTGCAGGACCGACGTAGGGACCTTAGTTGTCAAGAAGGTAACGGGTTTGACCCCCCCTCCCCCCGAAAACTTTTGTCTGACTCGTGAAAACGCAGCAAAAATGAATTTAAACAATTTTTTAATGAGTTTTTAAAAGTCATTTTTGTGTCCCCTCCCCCCCCCCTAAAAAATACTGGATACGACCCTGCTGATAAGGTTCATCAACAGTGTAGATTCTTCGATATCGCAAGATTCTGAGTTCTTTGAATTCGATTGAAATAGCTAGGATACGACAACCTCTTTTTAAAACGAATTGCAATTTTTATCACCGGTGCATATCTCTTCGCATTTATTCATAATTATTAGGTGGGAAAAGTTCTTATTGCACATCTCACGTTTAAATGGCTTATCATCGGTGCGAGTTAGTAGATAAAGATTTAATTGACTTGGATAAGAAAAACATTCTTGCAGAATTGACACTGATATGGTTCGTTATTCATGTTTAATTTTTGGTGTATATTTAAACTTATTGCTGGGAAAAGTATTTGTTGCATATTTCACAATTAAATGATTAGTTCTTCGATGTTGATTTAATTGACCAGGATAGGAAAACTTCTTCTTGCACATTTCACACTGATGCGGTTTATCACCGGTGTGAATTATTTGGTGTCTATTAAAATTTCCTAGATCAGAAAAGGTTTTCTCACATAGGTCACATTGATAAGGTTTATCACCAGTGTGAGTTCTTCGATGTAGACTTAATCGACTTGGATAAAGAAAACTCTTGTTGCATACATCACATTCGTAGGGTTTATCACCGGAGTGGATTCTTAGATGTTTATTTAAATATCCACGTCGGGAAAAATTTTTCTTACAAATTTCACACTCATATAGTTTATCATTACTATAAAGACTTTGTTTTTTATGTTTATCTACGTTCGACTCTTCAGAAAACATGTTCTTTGCAAAACTAATCCCGGAAGGAACAGTTTCGCTTATTTTGTTATATCCTTGATTTTCTAATTCTGGTTTCACATATGGTTGTAAAGAATTAATATGACCTTCTGTTTTGTTTAGTTTGCTTGAATGATCGCTAGAGAAGAAAACACTTGTGACACCTAAAATAAAAATAACTGTTAATAAATATTTTTTATTGAGTCACAAAAAGGATCTTGTGAGTCCTTTTCTAACATTGAATAAAAAAAAAACTGCCTCCTTTTCATACTGAAGTAATAAGCAACATTAAAGCTTCAAATGAACTGAAACTATCCTGCATATAAGTTCGCTAGTATATTTTAGAGAATATCAGCTTTGGGATGTTTGCACCCAAAAATATAGATTTTCTAGTGTTCCTTTCTTTCTCATTAAGATATCCACTTTTGCATTTATTCTCATATTATGAAAAATAAAACCATCATGAAAATCAAGAAGACTGGAAAGAATTAAGGAAAACAAACTGAATGTTTGATATATGATACATAATTTCTTAAACCACATTGGCCTGACATCACATAAAGAAAGAAAAACGAGCAAAAATGGGGTTTTTATAGGCCAAATGAAGATACTGAAAAAACACAAAGCGACTATTTCGAGAGGACAAACGCCTCTCTTCTTCAGCGCGAAATTTGGCGAATAACTCGCTTTTATTGTTGTTAGATAGTTGGTTTTAATTCTTCTAATGTTTTAGCTTTTATTGATACATCTTTTTGTTTCGCACTTAAGAAGAGAGGCGTGTGTCCTCTCGAAATATTCGCTTTGTGTTTTTTAATTAGGTTAATTTTGCCTATAAAAAACCCCATTTTTCGCGTTTTTCTTTATTTATGTGATACATCTTAACGAGCTATAATGAGGTGTCAGTGATGACAAACCACTTGAATTTGGTGTCAGTGATGTGGAATAACGGAAATTTTAGCAGAAGGAATTGAGTCGCCTCGACTGTTTGGACAGTTGATTTCTATCATCAGATGCCGTAACGAAAATAGGGAAGTGGTTTCCTTGTGAATCCGTGCTTTTCTGATAAGGGATAATTTTTTTTTATCTCCTTGTGCAAAAAAGATTACAATTTAAATTTTAAAAAGCATATTGTAATTTAATACGATTATCGGTAGTTTTGAATAATTTGTCGGCGTAGATATCCAAAAAAAGTTAGGGAAAAAAATAAAATAAAAGTGGATTTATTTTGCGGAAGAGATTAAAAACCTACCAGTCTTTTCACCGAACCAAGCTCGGGTCCCTGCTACTAACGATATGAACTAGTATTAAGCTCAACAGTTAAAGATTTTATTTAAGGGAAAATTTTAATTCTTTTACATTATAATTATAAAAGAAAAACATGTAAAACATACTTAGTTTTCAGTAAAGAGCGAATGACAGTATCCTCATTAGGGTTTTGGGTAGGGCAGGGAGCGGTAGTCCTACATTAGTTTGTAGTAACTTCTATAACTAATTATATGAACTAGTATTAATCTCAACAGTTCAAGATTTTATTTCAGAGAAAATTTTAATTTTTTTACATTATAATTATAAAAGAAACACATGTAAAACATACTTAGTTTTCAGTAAAGAGCAAATAACAGTAGCCTTAGAAGGGTTTTGGGTGGGGCAGGAAGCGGTCGTCCTACATCAGTTTGTAGTAACTTCTGCTACTAATAATATGAACTAGTATTAATCTCAACAGTTCAAGATTTTATTTAAGAGAAAATTTTTAATTTTTTTACATTATAATTATAAAAGAATAACATCTAAAACATACTTAGTTTTCAGTAAAGAGAAAATGACAGTAGCCCTAGAAGGGTTTTGGGTGAGGCAGGGAGCGGTAGTCCTACATCAGTTTGTAGTAACTTCTGTTTGTTTGAAGTTTGACTTATTATTCATTTAATCTCTAAGCGTTCTAAAGTTATTTCTTCATCTTCATCTTTATCACTCGCTTCGGGGTTTCATTATTGCATCGATAATAATCTCTGATCCTTTAAAATTTGAATTATGGACAACAGTAGCTTTGGTTCCGATTTTATTTGTTCAATGAGTTGAATTCAAATATTACGTTTTTATTTCTAGCAAGTCAGATTCTAAAATATGCGAATATGATGCGATACAAGACTTCTAAAATGAAAGTATTCTAACTGAATACTAAGTATCGTATGATAAGAAGGAACAATTAATTCTTAATATTTTGTTTTACTTTAAAAGCAACAAGTGAAACCAAAAACCATAGAAATCCATGAAGAATCTAAACTAATTTCACCAGTCAAATATTAATCTTAGAAAGTTAAAAATGAACGAACAACGATAATGAAACTCCACAGGCTTGTTTTAGAAAGCTTTCTTTTATGTTATTTAACGTTCATATGGTTTTTCTCCAGTGTAATTTTTTTTTTTAAGGAATAAATTGGTATTTTGAATAAAATTTTTCTTAAATATATTCCACTCAAATGTTTTTCTCCTGTATTCGGTCTTTTATGGACTATTGAATCGTAATTTGAGGAAAATATTTTCATAGATATGTCATACTTAAAAAGCTTTTCCCCTGTATGTGTTTTCATATGTGCTCATAAATTATTCTTCAAGGAAAATATATTCCCACACACTAAACACCCAGAAGCATTTTACCATTAAAAAATTTACCGTGCTTTAACTTTCTTTCTTCACTAGTAGCGTTTGTCAAGTGAAGCAGCTGTGTCTCCTTTGACTGGCCCTGCTCTGTATCAATGACGAAATTAGCAACTGAGGGGATCACTTCAGATTTGATAGGATTATTCTTCAATTCCTCCAATGCGGAAGAAGCACTTGAGCGTTCACAGTCAAAATATGAATCTGCTTCTTGTTTTAAATATATGCTTTCAAAACCAAATACAAAAGGAATACTGTCATTTGGCCTGGACTGTTCTTTTTCAGTTAGCAAAGGAACATTGATGCCTAGAATAAAAAACATTTCTATAATATCTTCAATGGCTTCTGTTTGCATTGATTTTTGGCATCGGTCTTAAATTTCATATGAGAACATGTTTTCTCATTTTAATTCTTTCTGTATTCAATTTGTTCTAGAAAATAAGTAATATACTAAACAATAATACACTTAAAAATAAAACGCGAAACCACGACTGAGAAGACAAAACGCATATGAGCAAACAGTAGAAAATTTTTCAAAACTACGAATTCTAGCTAAACAAAAATTAAAAGAAAGTTATCGAAATTCAAGCTTAAAGCTCTGCTCAGTAAAAGCAAAATCAAGTTAAAAAATATAGTTCAAAAGCGTTTGCGCTGAACACAAGCTAAGTTTCTAACTGTTGATCGATAGTCATGGTAAATCTGGGCAATATAATCATGGAAGTAATTCCTCAACATTCGGTATATCAGAGGCAACGCTATAGCGTTGCATATATTAAAGGCCATACGACTCCAATGTTTTATTTATTTTTTTTTTCCCAGAGGCACTTCACATGGAAGGGGTTGTCATAGAAACTTCAAAGGGGGCTCATTCGATTGGAAATCGAGAATTCTAGTGCCCTTTTTAATAGTCGAAAGTGATGGGAGGGCAACTAGCCCCCCCCCCCCCCAAACCCATCATTCCCCCAAAAACATCCAATCAAAATTCTGAGATCGCCATTTTGTTTAGCGTAGTCTATTTCCACATAGAAAATATGTTTTTGAGGAGGACACTCCCCCAAAACCCTCAGGGCAAGGGGTTTAAGTTACGCCATGCGGGCATATAAAGTTTTTATAGAAGGTGTTGTCGTAGAAACTTCAAAACAGGCTCATTCGATTGAAAATTCAAAGGGCTAGTGCCCTTTTTAATAGTCGAAAGTGATTGGAGGGCAACTAGCCCCCCCCCCCCCCAGTCCCATCATTTCCCAAACACATCCAATAAAAATTTTGAGATAGACATTTTGTTCAGCGTAGTTGATTTCCAATGGCAAATGTTTTTGAGGAGGACACTCCCCCACAACCCTCAGGGCAAGGGTTTTAAGTTATGATCCGGGAGCGTATAAGATTTTTATAGAAGGCGTTGTCGTAGAGACTTCAAAAAAGGCTCATGTGATTGGAAATTCAAAGGGCTAGTGCCCTTTTTAATAGTCGAAATTAATTGGAGGGCAACTAGCCCCCTCCTCACGCCCATCATTCCCCCAAACACATCCAATCAAAATTTTGAGATAGCCATTTTGTTCAGGTTTGAGGAGGACACTCCCCCACAACCCTCAATGCAAGGGTTTTAAGTTACACCCTGGGGGCATATAAGATTTCTATAGAAGGCGTTGTCGTAGAAACTTCAAAAGAGACTCATTCGATTGGAAATTCAAAGGGCTAGTGCATTTTTTAATAGTTGAAAGTGATTTGAGGGCAACTAACCCCCTTCTCACGCCCACCTTAATTGAAATCTCAAGACAAAATATCATAGGCAGCGCGATAGCACTGTCTTAATAAAGAGCGATTTGGGCACAATATATATTTTTTTTCTAGACCAGTGCACTTCTTATAGAAAGAAATGTCATAGGAACTTCAAAAGAGCTCATGGAGGGCAATTTGCCCCCCCTCCCCCACGTCAATCACTTCCCCAAACACATCCACTCAAAATTTTGAGACAACCATTTTATTAAACGTAGTTTTAAGTTCTTGAAATTAGGTCTTTGAGGATGACAACTCCCCCACAGCCCTCAGGGCAAGGGTTGTAAGTTCTGCCCAGGGGCATATACGGTTTTGTATAGACAACCTTGTCGTAGAAACTTCAGAAAGGGCTCATTTCCCTTTTTAATAGTCGAAAGTGATTCTAAGGCAACTGACACCCCTTCCACGCCCATCATTTCCCCAAACACATCCAATCGAAATTTTAAAATAGCTATTTTGTTCAACGTAGTTGAAAGTTCTGGAAATTATATGTTTTAGCAGGACACTCCCCCACAGTCTTCAGAGGCAAGGGTTATAAGGTATGCTCTGGGGTTATATATGGTTCTTATGGAAGGAATGCTCGTATAAACTTCAGAGAAGCCTCATTTGATTGGAAATTGAAAGTTCTAGTTCACTTTTTAAGCGTCAAAAGATATTGGAGGGTAACCAGCTCCCCCCCCCCCCAAATGCATCCAATAAAAATCCATCGGATAAACCCATCCGATAAAAATTTCAGGTGACCATTTTGTTTTGTTAAAAATAGTTCAACCATCAAATATTAAAACTCCAGGGTCGATACAAACCACCAGGGCGTTGTAAATTATACTCTAGGGATATATATGGTTCTTATAGAAGGGATACTTGTATAAACTTCAGAGGGCTCATTTGATTGAAACAAGAAAGTTCTAGTTCAGTTTTAAAGAGTCAAAAGAGACCGAATCTTAATCTAGTCCCCCCTCCCCAAACCCATCCGATAAAAATTTTGAGATAGCATTTTTTGTTAAAAATAGTTGAAACATCAGATAATAAAACTCCGAGGTTGACACAAACCCATTTTTTCACTTTGATATTGTTACTTTGATATCAGTTTTGTTACTTTGATGAATATTTGATTTTTTTTTAAGTTTTTTTTAAAACTTTTGAAATAAGGAATTTTTAAAAACTTGAAATTTTTTGCAATCAAAAACGAAAAAAAATTAAATAAAAAAATTTCCGAAAAATAAGTTTTAAAAGAAAAGTAAAGGCCATTTTAAACTTAAGCTCAGCAGATACAAATACCTTTTAAAATTCAAACTCAAAACGACCAGAAATTACTATTAAAGAACAAATAAAACCCAAAACGAACAGAAATTAAATAAACAATCGTAACAAAATCTTACAATAAGTAATAATATAAATGAATAAATAGATCTTAAAGCGATTAATGCTTAGATTGAATATGAATATCAAGCTTAAAACGAAAAGAAAATATTTTCCTATTGAAGTATTAATGAAACTTAAAACGAACAGAAATTAAATAATCAATGCAAACAAACATACAATAGATATTAATGTAAATTAATAAATAAATCTCAAAATGAGTGAAACTGAAAACAATATGCGTCTTGAACAGTCTTGGAAAGTATAAACGACATCAAATTGAATATTTGACGTATAATGATATTAATTGTTGAAAGATCCGTCAGTTTAAGAATTTATTTCACTCTAATTATATTTTTATTTTCAAACCTTTAAGAACTGGAAAAGAAAACATTTGTAATATAATCCGTTTTCAGTTAAGCGCCAATGACGCAGTAGGCTTTTGGTTTTTAATTACATTTAGGAAAGGAAGCAGTATCCAAACGCTTGTTTGTAGTGAAACTATATTCGTCTTTAACAACTTTAAAAAGAGCTAATAAATTATAACTGAATATTTGATGTATAATGTTATTAATTGCTGAAAGCTCATCAGTTCAAAATGTTACTATAATTTTAACGTTTATTTTCAATATTAAGTACAAAAGAAAATATTTGTCTTGAAATTGGTTTTCAGTAAAGCGCCAATGACGCAGTAGGTTTTAGACTTTTACAGTGAGACAAGGAGGTGATACCCAAACTCTTGTTTGTGGTGATTTTGGTTTGTTTCAAGCTTTATTTGCATATTCAATTTCAGTTTCACTCGTTTTAAGATTTATTTATTAATTTACATTAATATCTATTGTATCTTTGTTTGCATTGATTGTTTATTTAAGTTCTGTTCGTTTTAAGTTTCATTTATACTTCAATAGGAAAATATTTTTTTTCGTTTTAAGCTTGATATTCATATTCAATCTAAGCGTTACTCGCTTTAAGATCTATTTATTCATTTATATTATTACTTGTTGTATGTTTTTGCTATGATTGTTTATTTAATTTCTGTTCGTTTTGGGTTTCATTTATTCTTTAATAGTAATTTCTGGTCGTGTTTAGTTTTAATTTTAAAAGGTATTTTTATCTCTTGAGCTTAATTTTAAAATGGCCTTTACTTTTCTTTGAAAAACTTATTTTTCGGAAATTTTTTTTTTGATTAATTTTCACAATACAACAATGAGACACTTATAAACAAAAGAGTAGTGTAAAAAAAACAACAACAAAAAACAACATAACTACTGACATTAAACATAAAAATTCTCCTTGAGCCACTAGTCCTTTACTACTTTTCATCCGTAGATTTAAAGTCTGAATTGTTACCGAATAACACAGAAGAAGCATAACGATGGGCAAGCCCGTAAACAACCAATAGGAATTCCTCTTTTTATATTTTGAAAAACTAAAATGGGGGATATTTTCATTGTAAAAAACCCTGTTTTGACATTTCACTGAAAAATTGCAACAACAACAAATTTACCAATTTGCAAAGCATTGCTAAAAGTTAGAAAATGAATAAATAAAAAAGAACAAAAAAAAAACACATGGATATACAAACAAATAAATAAATAAGGAAAACATTTCTATTACAAAACAAAAATACAACCTTAAGCATACGTTTTCAACCAGTATCATCAACAGACTGTAAACAATGGGGGAACAAATACCTTCAAAAGAGTAAGGTTTGTATGTTACAAGCTCGGGAGCTATTGCTTTCTGTCATTTTGTAGCTCTGTTTATCTTATGTCTTTTCACTTGAATCAAATCTCCATCAGAAATTATAGGCTCCATTTTATTTGTCACAATTTCTAGGACTACCGACTTCAAATCACTATTCGAAAATTGTTTAATCTCATTGAGAATGAGACTATTCAATCCCGTTTCTTACTCAAATTGATTAAGGCGACAAAGTACTATTTAGAATTGATAGGGTTGTATTTACACAACTTATAGAGCTTAAATGTGATGCAAACAAACGACAGAAACATCAAGGCCAACGTTTACTTTCCTGCAAATCTTAGAAAAAAAAAAACGCTTAACTCCCCCTGTTTTGTGTCGGAGGTAAAAACTTTCAGAATTTTTGATCTTTGCATCACTAAAAAGTGTGAATTAATTTTTTGATTAAATAGAGTAAAATTTTCTTGTTAAGTTCAGGAAAGAGCAGTCCCCAGGAATGTTCCAGCATACCTGATAAAAAAAACTAAAACCCAGTTTAAACAGAATTATCAGTTAACTAAATTGTCCTCTTCGGCAGTTCCCCATGGTCTCACCCGCTTTGATTGACAAGCTCACTGACAAAGAGGAAGAAAAATTACACTGTTTTGCACTCTAATTTCACATTGAGGCAACACATTCTCCCCCATTTTCGATGATAAATAGTCCCCAGTGAGAATTCTTTACTGAAAGTTCCTTGAGACGATCAGCCCCCGCTGGGGATCGCAAAATGATTTTTAAGGTATTGCATAACCTTAAATTCATCATACCTATCATATTCATTACACAAGATGTTCATCATGCATTGTTCGCGTTTCCTTTTCTATTTTGTAGTTCTTATAATTCATCCAATAAAGGATTCAGTCAATTCTGTTTCTAAAGTCAGTAGCTGAAGGGCCAACCTCATTCTTTAGTTTATAGTTTAATTTTGCTGTAGTGCTTAACTAAAATAATTTTACTCTGATGAGAGGAAAACTCTTGATAAATTGCTTCAAATTTAAGCAGTTAGAGGGAAAACCCGGCTTCCACTTCTTCAAAATAACCTAAAGCCCCCCATACTGAAAGTTAGTTTCTCTTCTGAAAGAAACACAAAACCTGTATAAACAGGTAAAGACAATTACTTTTACTGCATAGTCTCTCGAGTATTAAGCACATTATTGAATGTTATGGAGATTTTTCACAGTGAGATGTACAATCTTTGGCATTTTCCATCAGAGTGTCAAAGGTAGACGTACCCCCAACATTATAGGTCTAGAGCATGAGACTTTCGGCAAATGTGAGATCGCGGAACAAGTCACCTCAGATGTTTTAATGTTTTGTAAAATATTGCAGGTCCAAATATTTTCGGTATGTTAGTGGGTTTTTGGACTGTGACAGCTGGCTGATATACAGGGATTTTGGGGCTAGCTTACATTTTTAGCTATTACACAATCTTGATGTTAGCTTTTTATGGCTTTATCCTGAGAAAGCTGGTAATCAGTCGAATTGTGTAGTCTGTATGATTCCAAGGAAATATGTAACTTTTAAAAAGATATTTTTCGAACTCCAAGAATTATAAACATGTTAAACACATGGAAGCTTTTAAGTAAATTTTACCCCCCAAACCTCTCCATGAATGGATGAATCTTCATTGACACTACACCAATTTTGTCTTCCTTCCTATATTTCACCCTTTTCACATTTCTGTCTGATTAGGTGTTTCATAGAATAAGGGCCCAATGGCTTATTTACACTAAAATCTGCGTGCTGCTGAGGATCAGTGTGGATTGAAGAAATTTATAAGACCAAAACATTTCTGCTGTGACAGAAATAGGGAAGACCAAAATGTCTGCAGTTCCATGGCCATCCAAAACCAAAACAACCCACTGTCCTAAATCAACGGATCACAGGTGGAGAACGGTTTTAACATATTTTAAAAATATTGATTGTAACACCCAAATACAAAAAGAACAGCAATAAAAACAAATGACAAACTCATCAAAGACAGATACTGGGAAAGAGAGGGGTGTGGAGTTATTCGAGCCTAAAATTGAAGTGAGACACCAATCAAAGAATTATTTAAAAAATTTATTACGACAATGAAATTACACTCTAAAGCTTATATCAAACCAAACACTCCTATGGTTAATACCCTAGATTTTTTTTTTTGTTTTTTTTTTTTGTCAGGCAAAATTTATCTTGGCCCAAAAAGGAAAACGCAGCTGTTGAAAAGCAGAAATGACAACCACAAAATTATACTTATAGAAGATGTGCTCCAACAGAAGAATAGCTCATATTCATGCACTCAGAGCTCCGATTAAAAACAACCTAAGTCGTCTTGGGCAAAATTGTTTGTGGGTGCAGTCTTTTCAAGGCAGGTGCTAATTTACTGTGTCTTTTCAAGGCAGGTGCTAATTTACTGTGACTTTTCACATGTTTGTTCAAACTCCTTTTTCGAGAAAAAGATAAATTACACTCTCCACATTTATAGGATTTATCATCAGTGTGAGTTCTCTGATGAGTACATAAACTCGAGCTCCTACTAAAAGTTTTCTTGCATATACCGCACTCGAAAGGTTTTTCTCCAGTATGAGACCTTCGGTGTTCCGATAAATTAGAGCTAAATTTAAAAGTTTTCTCACACGTATCACACTGGTAAGGCTTTTCACCAGTATGAATTCTTTGATGACTTGTCAAACCAGAACTTAAAGCAAAAGTTCTTTTACATACGGCACACTCAAATGGTTTTTCCCCTGTATGAATTCTGCGATGACCAGATAATTTGGAGCTTGTAACAAATTTCTTTTTACAAATTTCGCACTGGTAAGGTGTAACCCCAGTATGGATTCTCATATGCCTAGCTAAAAAACTTTTACAATAAGATGTTTTGTCACACACTTGGCACTTATATGGGTAAGTTTTGGGTAAGTGTTTCTTTTGATGGATATATAGCTTGGAAACTGAAACAAAAGTTTTTTTACATAGTTCACACTCATACTGTTTTTCTTTAGCATCGATCCTCATGAGGTTACTTGAAGATGCCGTTGATTCGAGGCTATCATCCATTTCAACTGGCACTTCTTCTTGTAAAACAGTTGCTCTCTGCTCAGTATCTCCCTCTTCTACGGCAACACACGTATTGTACATTAAATGAGCCATTTCGGTTTTAATATGCAAGCAGTTTTCATTGCTATTTTCATGAAACACATAGCTATCACCTGCAACCTCACACTCTGAGTTCAGGCTTATTTCTTGTTTTAGATATATACTTTCAAAACCAGGTGCACAAATAGTTTCACATTGTTCTTTACATTGCTCATTCTGCAACAACGAAGCAATGGTGATATCTAAAATAAAATACAATATAAGATACGTTATAAAAAATGTATGCCCAAACAAGAGGCTTATTCAAGTTCTTTTAATACAGAACAGATAAGGAAGTTTTAAAATCTATACCAACCAAAGCGTTCCTATGATGTGGTTACTACCTACGATTATGACGTCTTTGATCAAGATTGGCCATAAAAGAGGAACTGGACGGTATTTTTCTAAGGTAGGCGAAGCTCAAGATTCATTATTGGAGCAGGAGCAATATTCCAGGACAGCGATATTCCTTTTGGTAATATTTTAACATAAATATTTTATTTTAAAGTTTTAAGGTATGGAAACTCTAAGGGCGAAAGGATTGCAAACCTTTTTGAAAACCTTTTTGCCGGCTTTTATATATGGGTTCTCTTTGTCACGCGTCTTCTTAGTCTCTTGTTGATGTAATGGCGTCACTACAGGTCCGATACAACAACGCTTTGAAAAATACGAGTTATTCCTTAATGTTGTGACTTATTTAGATCGTTTTTATGGCCAGAAACGTCAATAAGCCAGTTTAAAAAAGAAAAAAAAACTATGCAGCCGATTTCAAGGCCTGGCCTTGGCATTCAGCAGGCTTGTATCTATTGCTTCTTGTCTTCTAACTGCACATAATATGACCCTCTTCTTGATGTCATGGTTTCAGGTTAGGTTTGATGCAAACAGCCTGGGAAAAATACTCACAAGGCATATAATTCTAACGAAAAGATGTTTGAAATAAATACACGGTTGTTTGCTTAAAGGGAGTATAAATGTTCATTATTCATTTGTTTTAAGCAATGAGGTGTCAAATAAATAATAACAATAGAGTTAAGAAAATATTGAATGAATTCAATTTTTCATTCCTGTTAACGCATGAAAGAATCATCCATTTTTTAGGATTTATTTTCTTCTGGAACTCATAAATATGACGTCACTCGTATGATTCTTTTTAAAAATTAAAGCTCTAAACAAATTTGCTACAATCATCGCGTTATTCACTATTTTATGTCATGACGTGTCAAATCAGTAATTTCAATCGAATCAAGAAATTTCGGGGTGAATTCAATTTGTTCTTCCTCTTAATCCTTCAGTCATACATCTTATATGATTTGCACTCTGCTAGGATTCTTTGTGACTTTCACTTTTACTTCTCTACTAAACAGAGACTTCGTTTAACATTCGATATGGTAATTGCTGTGGCTTATCTTCAAGCCCTAGATTTTTTGTTCATTTTCATTCGTCATTACCTCCGATATTTTTTCCATTCACGCATCATCTTATATAGTTTCTTAAGACGTAATGGATACTAAAAAAAAAACCTCTTTTCCAGCTTCTAACCACAGATCGCTGTTAAAAAAAACCGTTTGCAATTCAGTGTGATTCTTGCTGTCGTTTGTTCCATACCTTTTGCTTTCGCAGTTCTTGCTTTCGCTTGTTTTATAATCATATTTATTTAAGGCGCATTTTCATTGAGCAATACCTAAAACGTCTTCATACCCTTTGCTTTAGCATTTAGGATACATCTCGTCACAATTGATGGTCCGGGCTCTTTGACAAAAATTTCTTCTTGTTGTTCAAATGATGTATCTTTTCCAACCGTTCAAATTTAAAGCATTTCATGTTGTTTGTACTCAGTTTAAGCAAGTGGACTGGTTACGGGTAGCTCGATCTCTACGTCTTTTGGTACTGGATTCGGTTTTACTACATTCTGCTTTATATTTCTTCTAACCAAAGCACCACCAGGCCCGGGCACTGCTACATGGCAAATTGACTCGTTGTAACTTTCACTGACGCAAGTAATCTAACTGTATCTCGCTGCTGCTTATCTTCTAACCGCACATTTTTTTGGTCTTCACTTTCAATGTTGACACGTTGTAATTGTCGTTGTCACAAGTAATCTAACCGGATATTTCTTTGTTCTTCACATTCTTTACGAGTCGAGCACAAGTTTAAGAGGGTGGTTCAATTTCTGTACCCCCCATAACCCGGATACAACCTTGCCCTTTCCCCATAGAACGCTGGAACTGATATATAATCTAAAGACCAAAACTGAGTTGGTTACTCTTGCCTACGGTCATGTTGGACAGTGATTTGCTAAACATTTCAGCTAGACATCTTGATGTACAGTGTTTGGAATAGATTGCAGCCAGACACCCAAAATACCCCATAAAAACAATTGCTTTTAGCGACCACAAAGGCTAACTAAGATCTAATACTTTTTTCGAAGTTTTATCAAGAATACTTTATAGCTCACCCCCCCCCCCCGAAGAATAACAATACTCAACTTAGTTACAGACTAACAGCAAGTTCAATAAGGAACCCTTTTCTTACTTTCAATCTAGGTTAGATGATATTCAAAAGCCATTTTGGTTAGTTGTTCTACTGACAAAGACCCTCTCCCAATCATCCCATTCCCTACAAAGGTTGTGTTGCGTTATAACTTTCAAAAGGTATAACAAACGGTCTATTCTAAAAGAAAAATCAGAGGTAAAGCTCTAGCATTTCTAATAGTAGATATTATATGCCGTTTTGAAAACCTATATGTATGCAGTTTTTTTCGTTTAATTGGAACGCCCCCTTAACACTTCCTAGAAGTTTCACCTTAATACTCTTTGCGTCATTAGTTACAGTAATTGTAGTTGTAGTACTAAAAGTATACACATAGTGCCTTCTGGCTAGTTCAAAATCTCCCAACTTACTCTTAAAGATCTAACTTAATAATATAAGTTGTTCTTGAGATATTGCTTCGTCACCTTTTTGATATTTTACATGCTCATAGTTTGTTTTGATTTAGTTCAACGTCCGCCTAAATATTTCTTACATTTGATTACCGAAGACATTGTTATATTCTTTTTGGACTATTGGCTACAAAATGGCTGTCTCACAATATCGATTGAATGTATTTGGGGAAAAGAGTATTTCAGGGAGGAGAGGGGTCTATTTTCTCTCCATCACGCTTGATTCTTGAAATGGAACTAGAACTATGCATTTCCAATCAAATGAGCCTCCTCTAAAGTTTACAAGACCACATCTTCATAAAAACCTTAAATCCCCCCGCGGCATAACTTAAAACCCTTATCCCCATACGTCGGGGGGTTATGAGATCTTTGGACTATTTTTGAGCAACTGGCTATCTTAAAATATGAGTGGGGGGCATAGCTTCCCCCCGATAAATTTGACTCTTAAAAATTGGTCTTCAACTTCCGATTTCCAATCCAATGAGCCCCCTCCGAAGTTTACACGACCACCGTTTCCGTAAAAACCTTAAATACCCTCGGGGCATACCTTACAACCCTTGCCCTGAGGACTGTGAGGGGATTCTCATCTTCAAAGAGATAATTTCTGGACTTTTAAACTATGTCAAACAAAATAACCATCTCCAAATTTTGACTGGAAGTGTTTAGGGAAATGATGGGCGTGGGAGGAAGGTTGGTTGCCCTCCAATCACTTTTGACTATTAAAGAAGGCACTAGCCCTTTCAATTACCA